>NC_142707.1:66531310-66681954 GCF_055471065.1 Atractosteus spatula
TAGGACTGGGACAATCTGGTTATATGAGAACTTGCAATGTCATTATTATAGCGACAATCATTTAGGAAAGTGAATATTCTATTAACAATCATTCACGTAATACACACTCCTCTTTCAGACTTTTAATTAGCCTGAATGTTCACATACCTGTGTTTTTGCTTTCTGATAACCCACATTTCACATGAGTAAATAAACCCATCATGATTAGATTTAGGAACAAGTAAAGGTTTATTCCATGGTGAATAGAGAAGAAAAGAAACACAACGTTTTGCCTGTGGAGCCCTCTTCAGGTGACAATTTTGCAGCCGATGCGGCGACCTACTTGATGATATTTGCATTTGTGGTGATGTCTCCCAGCATGTGCTGTGGCTAAAGGCTGTTACTATTTCTTGGGAAACACTGGGCGGTGTGATTGTCCCGGTATCAAGTTGTAAAAAACAACCTCACTTTGTAATGGTACTGTTCTTACTTGAAGGAGAGCAGTGATCAGAGACAGGCAGAAAAACCCTAGTGCATGGTGAAGCCCCAAGCGCACACAAAAAAGGGAGCTGGCAGTAGTAGCAAAAGCACGTGGAAATTCCATCCAAGGGAAAAGTCAAAAGGAGTAGTAGTAGTGTTCTTATCTGGAGAGCAGTTTCAGAGTGAAAGCACAACTAATCACAATCCAGAGGAGTAATCTGGAACGTAGCAGGGTTCGTAGCCGGGAAATAACAGGAAGATCCGAGAGACGAGGTCGAGACGAGAGAAACAAAATCCAAAGCCACTTGAGTGGAATCCAAAAAAAGGCATTCAAGGAAGCGAGGTCAAAAGGCTGGGAGAGCAAACACATACAATGCCAAGACCTAAGGCAGAAGTTCTCCAGGACTGAGAGAGGAGGTGACGTGAGGATTGGGGTCTAATATCAACAAATAAAATTAAAGGGGCGGAGTGGTGGCTCTGTGGCTAAGGATCTGCGCCTGTGGCTGGAAGGTTGCCGGTTCAAATCCCACAGCCGGCAGAGGAATCCTATTCCATTGGGCCCCTGAGCAAGGCTCTGAACCCCAACTGCTCCAGGGGCACTGTACAATGGCTGACCCTGCACTCTGACCCCAAGCTTCTCTCTGTCTGTGTGTCTCATGGAGAGCAAGCTGGGGCATGCAAAAAGACAAATTCCTAATGCAAGAAATTGTATATGGCTAATAAAGTGATCTTATCTTATCTAATACACTCTGTACCAGTTGTTGAAGACATTCAGATGGGACTGATTTTCTGCCAGATCTCATTGTTACAGCAACAGATTGATTGATGGAGATTACAGTTTACAGTAACCGAGATTACAGTTGTTAGAGCAGTTACTTGGTAGCCTCTTACAGTGATCTGGCGAGAACAGGTGCGACACACTTGGTTTAATTTTGTGTGTACATATGGTACTTAAAGGGGAACTGGAACGCTATTTTTATATTTTGGGGTTAGGAAGAATCGGCATTGATGAGTGCATTTCAAACCACAATTAAAGTCAAATGTACACATTAACTTTTAAAACCTCCAATTTACATAACAAAATAGAATATGGTGCTTCAAATACCTAGAAATTTTTGTCTGTGATTCAGAATAAAACCGGCCGGTGACAGGATGTGGCCTTATTAAATATGTAAAGAAGCAGGCTTGTGAATACATCTCTTTTACTCCAAAAGAAATATTGCTTGCGACTTTGGGGCGGTTTTGCAGACAAATGCAACTCACTTGCAAGGTAAGGGCCTCTTCATGTCGCAATTTGTGTGAACTACAGTCATAGAGTACTTTAAAAAAAAATTTGATTTCACGGTATCACAAATTTTTACAATTATTTTATTTTGTTGCCGAGATTTAATAACTGGTCTGAGAAACTGGGACTGCAGTTCCCCCTAAAGTACTTCCTGGTAGATCCACAGGTGACAGTCTGTACAGTCTGTTTCATTAAATGAAAAAAATACAGAAAGATTACTGATATGTGGTGAAATGATAATCTCAATTTAGCAAAATGTTCATTGTCATCAAGGTTTGAAACACTTCTGTCATTATAATAACTTTAAAAATTGCAACTATGATAATTATATCATTCTCTTGAAAGGAATACTGTTATGGTGTTTTTTCATCAACTGCCAAAAATAACTGAGAAACAATTTGTAGAGAGTGGCTAGGATGGTTAAAAACAAAAACAATCACCAGGATCTCATTGTATTTTCCCAGTCATACTTAAAGAAATGAAGGATGTCACTTGTACAACGCAAACTATAATATCGCAGCTTTCAATTAGAAATGGGAAAATTCCCACAGATGGGAACATCTGAAATGTTACCATCAAGTTTGAAAAGGGGGACAGACATGTCTCACTTCTGTTACCAGTACAGTCACGGAAAATTACACAGCTAAATCAGAAGAACAGGTAGAAAATGAGGATATTTTAATAAACCAACGGGAGTTAAGAAATAGAAACAGATGTGTGATTAGCATACTATAATTCTTCAAATGAGCAACAGGAACAGCGGATAACAATGAAACATATAACACGATACAGACTTCTAGAAAAAATCTCATAAAAGGTTGATTTATCAAATTAGAAGCCATAGGAATTTAAGGCAAAGTGCTATATGCACACACATTGACAACTGGTTTTGTTCACATGAAACGGAATATTATTTTAAGGGGCATGACCTTTAACTGGACAGATGTGAGCATCAGTGTGCAACAGGGATCCATTTTAGGCTTGCTGCTCTTCCTAATCAATATTAACGATCTAGATTGATATGGCTAGCAAACGAGTCATATTTGCTGATGATTTGAACTTGATGCCTGATATTTGAGAAATAGAATTCAACACTGATAAGTTCACATTATCACATGAGTATACACGAAACACACTGCCTTGGTACTTCTGTCCTGCAGAAAGTATAATTACATAGGGTTCTGTATGTTTATATAGATCCTTCTATGCTGGCATGAAGACATTAAGAGACTTAAAATGTTTGGGTACATACTCAAAAAGTGTGGAATCTAAATCCAGGAAGCTATACTTAAGCTCTACAATGCACTAGTAAGACCTGAACTAAAATACTGTGTTATGTTTTTGTCACCATACCCCAAAAAGATTTAATCTCAGAGTCCAAAGAAGAGTAACATGACTGTTATATACGGCCAGATTGAGGAAGACAAAGCTCAATAGTCGAGAACAGAGGAGATCAAGAATAGATTTAATCCAAGTATAAAAGATTCCCAAGGGGAATAAATAGTTTCAACCTACTGGACTATTTTACATGCAGTAGTGACACAAGAACACAGGGTGGCAATTAGCAACTCAAAGGGAATTCAAATAGGACAGAGGAGTGCATGGCTGGGAGGCCTGTTCCTGACAGTTGGTACTTTTAAGAGATAGCTGGACAAAATTTTAGATTCACTTAGCTACCAAATTAAAAATGAGCAGGACTGGCAGAATTGTACCCCCTCGTTTGCTGTCCTGTCTTCTGTATACATCAACTGGCAAAGTGCAAGACGTAAGGTGCTTTGGGATCAATGAGCAGCATCATCTGTCATTTGTGTTTAAGGAGCTGATGAGGCAGTACTGTGTGTCAAAGATATGAAGAGCACCTTGCCTTATGTAGGTATTAGCGGATATTTAGTATTTTCAATATGGCAACAGAACCTTTCAAAGGCAGATTTAAAGGGATATCTCTTACTGAACAAAACACTGAAAACAAAGAACACTGTTTTGCATAACCTGAAATGCTTTCCAGTAACTACGTAAACATACAAAAGAAAAGTCCCTGCAAACTCCATTAGCAATAAATCAAAACTCAGCTATATAGTTGTTTTCCGCCAATGGCATTTTTGGCACGACTTCAAAGTCACATTTACAGCTCTCTGTGCTATGATCAACTGATGTTTCCGTTTGATGTCATACAAGTCTCTGCCTACCTTTTGGCATTTTTCAAGGTTGAAACAGACATAAAGCATGTCTGTGTAACATCACATTGTAGTAAAGAGAAAGTAGGTTGCAGCTTATTTTTCTAAATCTTTCATTTTTTAAAAGACTGATGTTCTAAATGGAGACAACACACAGAGATGATTTGGAGTGATCAGTTGATGTGTATTCTATATCCTCACATGAAACCCTGGATACATGAGAGTTTGGATGCCCAGAATTTAATGCCTGGACACAGCAGTAATTGGGGGATACAGAAGTAAACCAAACTACTCCAGCTTCAGATGGACATTTAAAAATAACTCAGCTGCATTGCAAATCCCAGTATCGGACAGGGAAATTAAGGCCAAGTCCTGAGACTTTAATTATATCTTTTAGCATTTCTACACAACAAGGAACGCACCAATTTCTGGAGGAAAATATAAGAGACGCTGGATGTCTTTCACAGTGCCGACATCACTCTAGCTGTGCAGCCAGGATGAACAATGCTGTCCCACCTACACTTATTAGACTATGTAAAGTGTTTAACAGCACGTCACTGATTATCTCCATCACTTCAGTATATTAATTTATGACATTTTAATACGTCAATTTCTGCTAACAACACATAGGTTAACAGTGTTTCCAACTGGCACTAACATTCACATAAACAGAAATCTACTGATGCATTGTGTAAAGTTATGCTTCTATTTTTTATGTCGACTATCAGTTACTCTGATGCATTTGTTGAAATCACTGAACTAAAGTGAGAATAATAACTACACTGATGACCTAATCTAAGACTAAATCTTAGATGGAAAAAGAAAAATCATATTAGGATCTTAATACAGAATCACAAAGGAAGGGATCCCATTTTTTAAATGCACACTGGCATGGAAAAGCAAATCTTTGCAAATTAAAGACATCTGTTGTGGAACAATACCTTAAACGTACACGTACTGGTTGACTTTACAAATATTTGACACTCTTTAGAGGATCTATATGTGTAGAATACATTTTAAGTGCACTGTGCTTTTTCCACTGCAGTCACAGTCTAGGCACAGTTAGTTCAGAGCAAAGACTGGAGTGCTTTATTTGCCATGGCTCCAGGGGAATCTACAAAGACCTGGGTCTTTTTTTTACAGATCTCTTACTAACTGCAAGAGAATATAAACTGACTGCTGGGAAAGTCTGTGCCCCTGTGTTGTGGAAAAGAATCTTTGTGTGAGGATGTTTATCACAGGAGTGGTGCTGGAGTAAATGGAGTAAATCCCTTTTGTGCTTGATATTGTATTACTGCAGAACATGCCCCGTCCATCTGCGGAAAGATCGCTTAACTGTGATTTTTAAACCTTCACTTTTTTTTCCAGTCATTTTGCACAAATAGATGCAAAGACTTCATAAATTTGAAAGGGTGGACATTCACCCTGCACTGTCACAAAGGAGGCATACTACCTCATCCAAGATGGGAAAGAAAATCATAAACACCAACTATTACACAGTCTGCCCCTTTTTCTCCAATTTTGCTTTTGCTTTACGGACACTAACTAAAAACTGTAACTTTTTATTAGACCTTTAATATAGCTTAGCTATTACACAAGGGTCTGAAAGTGTTATTAAAATTTTGTAACTCTTCTAAATGATATATTGTATCTGGAATTCAAGAAACTGTACCAGTACAATGGGTCCAGGGTCAATCAAAACACTGATCCAGCTAACAATGGAAAATGATCAACCCTTGACTGCACCACTGTCAGAGGCATATTCTTGCTAGGCAGTGGGATTATAATTCACATTTAGTTGGTAGGCTGACATTTTAATTTGAACTGGTGAATACTAATTTTGGTACCAATATATAGTTCTCACTATTATCTGTTTTTTTACTCATCTGTATCCACAGCACCGGGTTGTTTACAGATCAATCAAGGTACAATACTTTATTAAACTGAGCAGATACTGAGGAGAGCTCAGTTTGCACAGTACTTCTGAAATCACTGGCAGTGTAGAGAAAAATACATTTTAAATATCTCATTTTAAAACAGGAGTTCTGCTAGCCTTAGCCTGAGAAATGAAAAGGCTCAGCTGGATTACATACTAAATTCCTGTGGTGCCGTGTGGAATTTGTATGTTGCCCCATCTTCACATGGGTTTCCTCCCACAGTCCAAAGATGTACTGGTAGATTAACTGGCTTCTGGGAGACCTGGCTCTGGTGTGAGTGTGTGTGTCCCGTGATGGACTGGTGTCCCATCCAGGGTGTACCCTGCCTTGCACTGGTTGCCTGATGAAATAGGGTCCAGCAACCCTGTACTGGATAAAGCAGTTAGAAAATGGATGGATGTTCACTCATTCACAACCTAGCCCAGACTACCTGGCAAAGTAAATGTGAAGCAGAACAGCAACCAGCATTTGAGCTTGGGAATTGAATTAACATGATATAATACTGCAATGGAGAACAATGCATATAGTTTTAATGGAATTTATCATATTCATACTCGATAAATTCTCCAAAGAAAAGCAACATAATGGAACAGGTTAACAGACTAGATTAAAAATAAATAACTTTTTTGCTTGCAGTAAAGGCAACACAAGTGAAATCAGATTAAAGTATTAAGAACTGGATAATATAAATCACCACATCTCTTTTTTATGCTAAAGACCACTTTTTTTTTTTTACTTGTATATAGTAAAAGTATGCGTGATCATTTTAAAAGTTTCTAACCTCCCCCAAAATATCTATATAATGTCACACAACACATTTCTTCAAGTTTTTTGGCATAGACTAAGAGAAATCAAATGCTTTCAATGGGTCTGTTTAAATTAAATTTAAATTTGTGTCCAGTTAAGACTTCAGAAAATTGATATGGAAGCCAGTTCACAAAGCTCCAGACAGAGATCCTTGTACTACTACTGCTGAAACATTTCCCTATTAAAATATCCCTTTAACTTGAAAATAAAAATGTAACTACTTAAAAAGACCCTTAAAACAGAATAGGGATGTAAATACTGGTTAATTAAATATATAGGAATACTTCTTTGTTCACTTTGTTAATAATAATGACAAATTATTTTAATCTCACTTAGGAGGTGTTACACAACACAGAAGGACAAACGTCACTTAATACAGAGGAACACAATCTCTGGGAATAAATCACAGAAAAAAATCCAGCACAATTCAAAGTTTTTTCCCTCCGAAAGTAATTTTTTTAGAACTCCCCTCCTCCAGTACCAATGTGCAGACCCCGCCTGGATGATGCAACGATTGCCAAAGTACGCCAGTACGCTGACCACACCCCCCTACTCTTTTCAAATAACGCCCCATGATTTTTAATAACCACTGGGAAATTTTGAATGACCAACCTTAGCTTTTCCAAGAGGTTTTCCATCCAGTTACCACCCAGGCTCACTGTTTAGCTTCAGTTTGAGGTTTCCAGTTTATAACTTTCCTATCTTATCTGCTGGAACTGATCTGAGTGTTCACAGCATTCTCAGGGTACACTAATAATTGGGGGTAAATTATAGCCTTCAGTATAAACAGATTTCACCATTTCTGAGAAGCTACCATTCAGAGTTGTACAAGATAACGTCACATATCTGAGTTTAACAATTCCTAAGAACCCTAAGACAATACCGTAGGATTGTGACATCTGCAAATTTAACGAGCCAATTTGCGATTTGCTCTGGCCCACAGGTCTTGGAAGGTAGAAGAGCAGAGTGGGATGAAACCAAGCTAAAAGTTAAGTGCAACTTTCAGATTAGCCATGTAAAAGACTAGGATCACCGGAAGAACCTAGCTAGTGAGTGACCTTCTCCTTGAGCTCAAGCACATGGTAGGCAGGCACAAGTGTTACATTAAGGAACACCCTGGGAAAATTAAATCATGTTAAAAATGTATGCGAATTCCCTAAAACATGCTCAAATTTGGTTCAACCAACCTTGACAAAATGATCAATTTGGCCTCTCACAAAATACTTCTTTGTTATTTACAGGTCGAATACTTTGTTAAATGTGCCTCAGTTTGCAAATCTCTCCAGAGCCAATCTATTCTACAATCTTGTGCAACAACATCCCGACTCCAGACATTTAATTTAATAGATTGTGAACTTTTTTATAAACACATGGAGGCGTTTTATTAATCACCTGAAAGATGCTCGGTAAAGGAGCTCAATAGTGAAATTTCTAATGAGGTTTGGGAAAAGGATTTAAGCAACATCCACAGGTGCTCTATTAATGTTAGACACCAAGACATACATGACTGTGTCCCAAGATACATAAATTCAGAAATGAGTAGAAATATTCCAGTGATCCTGCATTTTTACAGTTTTCTTGTTGAGATAAACAAAAGTGTTTGGGAAGAATATACCCCCCAGATCCTGAATTAACACCGTTCAGAATCAAAATTCAGACTAACAAATGCAGAACAATCAGCACTGATGATCAGAACGGTTGTGGACAAAAAATGAATCTTACAGACTAGAAATGTGTCACTGTGCCCTGTTTCAAGAGCTGGTTCAACGAGGAGATTATTTGTTTCTATAGGACAAACACTATGGAGCGATTCCACAGGATGTGGGGTCCCTTTCTTGCATGTTTTGAAAAGACTGAGCTTTGTATTTATCCCTGCTTGTTTTACACATCCAGTCATTCTGCGGTTAGTTCTGCCACAGAGTTTCACTTTATTCTCATCTCAACAAAGAAAGCTGTAAAAATGCATGAGCAAGTATGAACTTTTTGTCCGGGTGTTTTTTTGTATGTCTTATTACAATTTTCAAAACTTCTCAAAAAGGGCTACTAATAACTGAATTTATTTAGCCTGAACGGAAACAATTACATGGAGAATTGATTCAGGCATCTAAACTCTGAAAGGCCCCTGGAACTGACTTGGTCAGTGTCTTTCAAACGATTTTTCTAGGTTTTTATTAGTAGTTACTTTTGAGCATTGGTTTACGTGGATGTGGTGTGTTACATAGTGTATTTAAAAGTTAAATAAATTCTGATTTGACGGGTCTTCAATTTCAGGTGGTTAGGCCTCTTCTAACTGTTGCCTGACTGCGTGCAAAATGCCTCAGAAAAATACACATCACTGCACTGACAAAAAAACAGCTCCTGGCTGCTATGTTTTTTTTATTTTCTCCAGAAAAGATGCCACTAATGTAGTATTCATTATACTGCCAATCTGCTATCCTCTCACACTGATTTTGACCTCTGCAATTAACACAGGGCCTCGCTTTTGACTGTAGAGCAGAGGGGATTTACTTGTAGCAGTCTTTTGCTGCAATGCGGAACAGGGTTTAGGTTTTATGTATTAAACCCCTCATAGTAACTGTCAATCCAATAGTATAGTAAATCCAATAGTATCTGTCAAAGGTTTACTGGAATGGAACTACAATGGAATTAGGTGTCTTATATGGTTTTATAGTTTATACGACAATTGTTTTTAGAACATTTTTAGATTTATTTTTTATTCCTATTCAACACCTGAAGAAGGCTCCACAGCCGAAACGTTGCGTTTCTTTTCTTCTCTTTTCAGCCTGGAATAAACCTTGACTTGTTCCTTTGCAGCCTCCTGTTACAGCCATTGTGCATCTTTCTACACTGATTCATTCTGAGATGTCACAATCTCTCCAGCACACATGACCACATGATCCAAGAGCTTTCCTGTACCCCAAGTCGTAATGAAGAACCTTTTTATTTTGCTATTACAGTTAAGGAAGAGATGTTTTCTCTTACCACTGAATTAAGCTTAAATCACATTTTATATTTGTGATTTTGGGTAGCACTGCTGCCCCGCGGTGCTGGGGCCTTGGGTTCCAGAACTGGAGTACTATCTGTGTGGAGTCTGTATGTTCGCCCTGTGTTCACAAGGGTTTCCTTCCGCAGTCCAAAGACCTACAGGCAGGTTAACTGGTTTTGGGAAAAACAGACCCTCGTGCGAGTTTGTGTGTTTGTGCCTGTGTGCCCTGTGATGGACTGTGACGGACAGTGTGTATTCTGCCTTGCACCCTCTGCTTGCCAGGGTAGGCTCTGGCTCCCCCACACTCCTGTATGGGATACAGTGATTAAATAATGGATGGGTGGATAAACACACTCTATATTGAGTGCTAGAAGTGGGCTGAAGACGTATGTCCAGTTAGTTCTGTGACTGAGAGAACACGCAGTAATAGGGTTACAGTGACTAGCTGCAGTTTCCAACAGCGGAATTGCTTTGCTGCAGCATTTTTAGCCTGTGTTTTACAAACAAGAACTGAAGCTACGTAAGAATTTAAAGAAGCAGAATACTTACACATCTGCTGCAATAATTATCTGTAAAGCATGATGTATTTGTTTCATGGCCTCCAATGTAAGACTCCCATACATTCTATTCTATTGTGCAAGGTTTATTGTTTCTAAAAGTCCCCAAACTAAGATGTGATTTAAACTAATAATTTTAACAATTGCACTTCAAAATACCTCAACTTACATATATAGTTTATGAAATTTCATAAATATACTTTGTAACTATACCTATATAAGGTGCAACATGTTAGAATATAAGTTTAGAATTTTCCCAGCTGTAAAGAAGTAGCACAGTAACTTCTTCCCACAGCTGTTGCTTTCTGGTGAAAGGGGCTCAAAGATAATTCTGTAACTCTTCTTTCAAAAACTTTCAGTTCTGAAATGCCTCACTGCTGTACACCAAACCTCCCTGGAATTAATTAACGTGACAGAAGTCTAAACTGGCATCTGATCCTAGGAGGTTCTCAGCCAAGACAGTTTCCACACTTCCAAAGACGCCGATTATCTTCACCAGTCTATACCAACTAAGAACGATAAACCCAACTTCATGTTAATTTTACTATACAGGATGCTCATCCTAGAATAGGGGCCAATGGCCCCAATACATTTCCAAGTAATGGTGAGCTGTGATTTTAATTTATATTCTAATGCAAGATGAGCTTTCTGAAGCAAATTTCTTCATAAAATACTGCTGTTCCAAGAGATCATCCAGTTTTGTGTTTCATATTTAAATTTCTTTGACAGGTTTAATAAAGACATTATGCTAGCTGATAGTTGAAAAGAATCAATGAATTTTTTAATGAATATTATTTTGCAAGTACCTACACTTTTAGGCCACAATTTTTAACCTTAATTGCCTTTTTTTCATCCTTTAAGTTTCCTTTTAGAATGACAGAAAAATATTTCTGTTGAATACGTTATTTCACAAAGACCTTTAAAATCCATTAAAGTCAACTGTATCTCATGGTATACCACCCTGAATCAATTATTTTAGGTCTAAATTAAGGTGATCATTTATAATTGAATTACCTGAGTCAAATTCCTGAAAGATGATTGAGTCATCCCACATGCTCCTTAACAATGATGACTATGGGCAGGATCAGACACATGTTTGTGTGTTGTTTATAGAAAGAAATTAATGTCTGATAAGGAAGGTGAACTGAAAATGTGATTAATAATTCAACTAGGTAGCTGCGTCAGCATGCGGAGGCTGCAAAGGAATAAGTTTTATTCCCTGCTGAAATGAGAAGAAAAATAAAGCAACGTTTTGGCTGTAAACCTTTTTTGGCTGTGGAAGAAGCCAAAGAAGGCTCCACAGCCAAAACATTTTTATTTCTTCTCTTTTCAGCATTGAATAAACCCTAACTTCTGATTAATAATGCCTGTTTATTGTTTTCCCCACTTTTGCATCTGAACAACCTCTCTGAAAAACAATACTAATACAGGAGCAGCCAGCCCTCTCCAATTGCAGAAATCAACATCACACATTTACTGTGTGTCTGATACCCGTTATACTTTATCCTTCACCTGAGAATCGTTAAACTACTTAAAAACAATAAAAACAAAATCACTTCGGCAGAGACAGATACAAGCAGCACTATAGTATTATGTATGAAGAAACGATTTCATTTCCTCTCCCCGTCTTCAAAACGTTCTTACAATATGCTAGAACACAAAAAGGAAAGGTCCCAAATGTAGGCAGATGCAGACCTCAGTGAGGATTTCTGAATGAACTGTTGAGTTGTTACCCAGCAGCTATGACTGCCATATGGACAAATCTTTGATGCATAATTCAACAAGTTTGTACAAAAATACTGATAATTACCAACATTATTTTTTGTACTCAGCTGAATTTTCCTTCTATAAATGAAATCATAAAAAACCTACAGGGGGAACAGAATAATTACATACTCAATTTTAAATACACCTATTCCCTTCAACATAATCCATCTAAACAATGCTTTAAATGGTTTTGAATACCAGTCAGTACTTTTATGCTGAATGTTTCTTAAGAAGGAATGCACATTTCTCTGCATAATCAACAGCATACTTCTGTATGTACTGCCGTCTGTGCCACTATTTTCAGAGTACTCTTGCAGAATCCCTTCATATAAACTTGGGTTCCTACACCACAATCTCAACTTTAATGTTTAAAGATAAACAGACAGCCTTAGATATATAAAAGTCTGAAGGAAAATCCTACAATCAGCACCAAATGGCCTTCAAACTTTCGCTGGGAGCATGGTTTCTTAGCAACCAAGAAAGCAGCCAAAGAGAAGGAAAGCTCTTCACTGATTTTTCAAAATTGGAATTAACCAAGGTACAACCAAAAAACCAAAGTCTCAAGGTCACACAGCACAAGAGAGAAGCAGTCACTTCATCTACTTAAGGTTTAAAATCCGATAAAATACTGCAAACACATCAGGGCACTCAATAATCTGATTATACTTCTCTGGCAAGTAGCAATAGTAACTATGGGAGTAAATGTGAATTAAGCACTTCACATTCTATGATCTCAGACATCAAGATGTCTATAGATAAGCAATAAGAGAATAATATAAACAAGGAATATGTCCCAAAGAGCTGTTTTTGTTTTTTACAATCAGAAATTAATTGAATTATTATCATCTTTTCAAAAAAGCACAAATGCAAGTCCTTAAAAAACAAGCACAAACGCCCTCCTGCTCTGCCATTATTTTTAGCTCCAATAAGATGGACATACACCCTGTGGATAGGTTCAATTGCTCAGATCATCTCAGCCAGACTCCATTCAGTACTAGTTCCCACAGGAAATATTTACTCTTATGAAAACGATTGAGATGAAAGCTCTCAAGAGAATAATAAAGAGCCAACATATAAGTGATCGAGCTCTTTTTCTTCTTCATCTTCCTTTGAAACAGCCCATCTCCTACCTAAGCTGGTTAGGACTCCCTTATCTCCCTGATACTCTCTCACGCCCCTCCTCCTGCTTCACTTTCACTGCTTTGGGAGTGCTTGGAGAGCTGCTGAGGGAAGGGAAAGAGGAATTATTCACAGGTAATCACTTTTACTTTGGCAACCAGTTTTAACGACTCAAGTAATTCAAATGGTGCTCTCAAGATGCAATAACAAAGCAAGCAGAAAACTCAAAGCAACAAACCTGCAATGCAACAGATGTCGTGGAATGAATGTCTGCTTCTGTATATGTTCTTTTAGATTTATCAGCAATGATATAACAATGTTAATTTTTGATTCTGACATAAATCATTTGTTGTAGAGCCATGCTGGAAGCCTTCTGCTCTCTTATACTTGCCAGATTGCATTGCCTTTGCTGACTGAAGGCTACAAAAACATCCAAATGCAAAAATTATGGACACCTGCTGAATTCTGAAATACCACAACATCGTTACTTCTTGACCCATGATAAATTACAGAATCCAATAAAGAAAACCTAAGTTTTTAGACAAAAACAGAGATACTGACAAAGTGTTAGTTGATTCCCTTCACTGAGTATTCATTGCTAAGAACACTGTTTTGTTCTCATAAAACATACGAGTTCATATCCAGTTCTCTAATAAACTAAGTCTGCCCTAAGACTCAAGTTTCCCAGTATATGGAAAAAATGTGGTTACTCTGAGACTGTCCTCAGAGTAACCACATTTTTTGCAATATTGTAACGGCAAGTTAAGGAATTGGTGCAGTTTTCCCAAACATGGCTACCACACTCAGCTGGGCTCCAGCACAATAATACTGACCTACAAAAATGTTGTGTGAACTGTAGAGAAAAATTAAATCAAAATACTTGCTTAGCTACCTTCAAATCATCATTCTCCCTGTGGACATATTGGGTTTAATCTGCTATAAAGGTACTCCAAAACTTTTAATTCTGAAAAGGCAGCACAACCCTGGAAAACGCAGACCCTCGACTCTGCTGAGCTATACGAGATGTGGCACGTGCGGAGAACGCAGCTAACAGAAACTGGCCAGCTGGGAAAGCATTAGAGCAAGCCAACCTTCACTGAGGAAGGAGGCCTCAGGGTGCCACAGACAGCTCCACGACAGAAGCCTGTCACAGTCAATACAGCAAGCAAACATGGCTGACCTAACTCCGCAAACGTGTAATAAGAAATGTTAAGCACCCATCGATGCACGTGCTAGAAAGTGAAAGAAAGATATAACTGAAATGACAAAAAATGATTTCCAAAGGCACTTGACTGACTACTGGAAGCACCTGATCTGATGAACATGAATATCCGACAGTACATGAGTGCTGCCAACTTGGAAGTATAACAGAGCAAGTGAAACACACTGTAAATACTAAGGAGAGACAGGTGCCCATGCTGATTATTTTTTCAATCACGTATACTGCACTGCACTGAATGCAAGAGTGAGGCCAACAGCAACTTTGAAAGTCACAGAATTGAGTGGCTGAGATGGGAGAAAACATTCATGAGTCAACGATATCCCTCATCTCCCCACAAAGGGGGGTTGGATGGAACCAGAAAAAAAACATCTCTCAAGATTACAACAAAGCTCCTAAGTGATAACTCAAACATGGGAATAATGTTTCGTGGTCAGAAAAGACAAAATCGGAAGTTATGGTCTAAAGGCAAAGCACTACCTCTGACAAAAAGCTTGTATAGTGCATCACTCAGTCAACACCCTCCCTACTATCAAGCACAGTGGCGGCATCATTATATCACAGTTCTGTTTCTCATCAGCAGGGACTGGGAAGATTGCCAAGACTGATGGGAACATACATGGAGCAAAGTCCAAATGACAACTGACAAAGGTTTCAAAGACGAAAACCTTTTTCTCTAAAACTGGGAAAACAATTAAACTTTCAGCAGGACAATGAACCACAGCTACACTTTAGTAGCTTAAGAATAAGAAAGTGAACGTCCTTAATACGCCCAAAGTCCTGACTCGAATCCTGATGAGAAACTGTGGAAAGATGCCATGAGAAGTGCTGTTCCTACGTGATCCCAAAGGAACCCAAGAGAGATTTCACAAAATACTGCGTCCACATCTCTGATTATTTATGCAATTAACATGTTTTATCGTTTTCTCTTAATTTTTTGTCGATATTTGCTATGAGTTATCTGGCCCTTACAAGTCTCCCGTTTGAACTTTTAATATTTTATTTAAAACTTGACTTTTTAAAAATTGTATACATAATTTTGTAATCTGTAAACAGGACGCCATCAGGAGGGTCTGAATAATCCTGCAAGGCCTTGTATTGTTAATCTCCAACTCTGCTACATCTGCCAGAAAGGGCTGGAGGTTACAGCCAGTTGTGAACTGCATTTGATGTGTTTTAAAGCCTCTTGGTGTGGGTGTGTGAGTGTGTGTAGTTAAAACCACTGAAAAACTACACTTTTTGTCTTATATTCTAAAATAAATACAAGTCTTAAAACGTATTAACGCATTTGGGTGTAACTATGAGCCGCAACAAAACCTATGCTGTAAAGTGCAGTTGCTGACGCAGATTAATAAATAAACAATTTCTGTCTCTTGTGTACTCATTAAATACATACATCTCGGAGACCGAGATTAAATTTGTGAATGTTTCCAGCCCAAAATGTTCCTACATGGATGCTGTAACAGGCATGATGCATTTCAAGGCACCAACACCTCCTCTTCTTGTACTACAGGAAGGCACAGGAGGCCAGACTGAGAGGAGTAGATGTTGAGATTGTCACTGTGGCATCATGGAGATGTTCCGAATCATATGGTTATTATACAATAACATCAACACTGAAGAGTATCAAATCTGAAGAGCAGTTTGATACACTTCATGCTTGATTTTTGTTTCATACCCGATTTCCATTTAATTTTTTATTATATTTTGGACATTTAACACTAACTCTATCCCCTCTTTCACATGTATTATAAAAGAAAAAAGAGGGGGGAAAATAGAAAATAAACAGAAAATCAAAATGACAGATGAATCTTTATACAAGTTCTGACTGAAGCACTTTTCTGACTGCGCCATGAAGCTACAATATCTTTCCCATTTTAATCTTTTTGCAAATATATGTTGCCAAATTCTAAATCTAAGACTACTTTTCTCTGGAAGATATATTTCATTCATTGAGAAAACTGATCCCTGGACCTTCTGGCACAAGCATTAGATGAACTGTCACCAGAGGCAGAGAAATACATGTGCATTGTTGTCAGAATTGACAAGGAAGGTCCACATTTGAGCACTTGGTCTATCAAGCTTTTACCAGTGACTAGTGATGTTTCATGACTGCAATTCTGACAACAATGCACATGTATTTCTCTGCCTCTGGTGACAGTTCATCTAATGCTTGTGCCAAAAGGTCCAGGGATCAGTTTTAAGCTAAAAAAAACTAAATATAGTTCCTCAAGAAACTTCCATGTACACTCATACCCTGGTATAAGGACGTTCGATATATGAATTTCCGCTAATTCGAGCACAAGAAATTTGTATCTCGTAATTTCCGATTCGTAATTTGAAGTTCAAAAGTGACGGACTTTGGCCTAGAACTTCCTGCGAACATTAGAATTCAGCGCCAGGGAACAGCTGTCTGTTTCGGTGCGGGCGGTGGGCATTGTGGTTAAGGAAGCCGAGAGGCAGCAATGCTTTGTTCATGGTCACAGCAGAAGATTGTGGTCTCATTTTCAAAGTGTTTTTTTGTGTTTGTTTTGTAGTTGCTGTTTATTACGGGCTCTAACGAAAAGAAAAAAGTTTCTTTAGCATAATAGTTGACAACAGTATGCATATCATTCTAGCCAATCGCTTGGATAGTGATCGATCACGAAAGAATGAAAAGTGTAAATATGATATCAATTATTTTACAGCTATAGTTGGCTTATCTGAGTAGAACTGCGTTGTTCACTTAGCTTCATATAATGGTCTGTATGGTATTATATATTTAGAGTGGCTTTGAGTGAATCTGTCCTTGGTTCGGAACAGGGTGGAATTTTCCCAATGAGAAATAATAGAATTTTTATTTTCAATTTACAGTCTCCTGCCTTCCGAACAGATTTTCAGGAACAAATGAGTGTATTTTATGACTTTGCATGATCAAAATGAGAGTGTATAATTTGACAGGTGCTTACTGTAGTTATACTCAAAAGATTTGTCACATTTGACTTATAACTGGGGGTCCTAAAATAACAAATATGGACTTTCCATGCTTAATCTCTCCATGAAGAAGTGTTAAAGGTTTTATGCAGATTTAAACATCTATCCTTCTATTCTTCAATTGCTATGCAAGTGCAAGCTCCTTTTTCCTTACTCCTCTCTCTTATATTCCTCCTTTATTTTCTAATATTCTGCAACCCGATATAAAACGTCACAAGATGTTTCTACCTTGACTTTATATCATATTTTATTAATGGGTCTATACCTGTCATTATTCTCAGGCTCAAACTGTCTTTAAGATAACATATTAACTGTAAATAGCTATGGAAATGAGAGTTATGCAAACCAAATGTCTAGACCAAGTGTTAAAATGTTACAATGCCATATCATATCAGGGAGTGTCAAAATTATAGAGTACTAGTAGGACCTCATTTGGAATACTGTGAAGAGTTTTGATCTCCACGTTTTAGAAAAGTTGCTGCTCAGGAAGTAGTCAAGCCATCAGATTCCTTTGTGGCCAGGAATGTAGTTCTAGTCTGGAGGGCTAAAAACTAAGCTGTTTTAGTCTTGAACAGAAAAGATCACAAGACCTGATGGGCAAATACTGAAATTACCCAAAGGCACTGACAATGCCAGCCCAGTGACCTTCTTCAGTATCAACAGTGAAACAATAAATTGTAAGACACAACTGGAAACTATGCTGAAATGTACTCAAACTGGGAAGAGGGGGTACTTCTTTATCATTATCCAAAGGTTTGTGGGACTGTGGAAGAAGCTAAAACCAGCCCAATAACATGGCTTTATTCAAGGAAAAGGAGGAAGTACTCTCATACCAACTACTACTATCACCTACCAAATGGGCAAGATGTCCTGAATGTCCTCATGTGATTTACAACTACTCTTAAAATCTTACTGAGATAACAAGTAACTTAACTTCCATCAAAATTAAACTTAGTTTAAAGGCAATCTTATTGTTTTTTTTTCTTTCTCTGCATAAAATACTTACCTTTATAGCTTTAATAGCTGACTTTGTTATCTGGGTCATTTTTGCTTTGGAGATAGGTGGCTTGTATTCATTCAAAGTGTACAACTGAAAAAGAAAAAAAAATCAAATTGTAAAACAAATCTAAAGGCTTAATAATAACTTTTATTTATAAAGTGCATTTCCAAAACCAAGGACGCTGAAAGCTTACAGCCCAGCTTTCTTAAAATTGACGCAAAAACTGTACACTATTGTAATTAATTTTTCATGACCAACATTCAGCACCTGCTACAACTTATAAAAGTCGCAGTTAATGGATAGGCTTTGACGGCGAGAACACAACTTGCAAAAACAGAACTGTATGGCAAAACATGAAAAAGGACCACAAACACGGCAGTCTTCTACTATTTTGTTTATTGTTGTAGAGCCTCCTTCATGGACATGACTTTCACCCTTTCTTTTCCTATCTGTTTGTTAATCCATCTTCTACAGTGGAACTGCTCTTGTATTTGGAACTTTCCTTCCATGGTGCTGTGGATTTATGGGATTAAGGTGTTTGACAAACAAATATGCGACTGAAAAGGGCGATTTGAGTTTAAACAAAGACCTGTCTGAACTATTATCGCCCTACTCCCCACCTCGCAAGCTTCGCTCTTCTAATTCTGGTCTCCTAACTGTCCCCCAAGCCCGTCTACACTCTATGGGTGACAGGGCCTTCTCCTGTTTTGCCCCCAAGCTCTGGAACTCTCTCCCCAAGGATATCAGAGAGTCACCTTCTTTAAACTCCTTCAAATCCAGACTCAAAACCTTCTTCTTTAGAAGAGCCTTTACTTAACTGGTTCCATTCTTTACCCCTCTGCTCCTACTATACTATACGGTCTCCTGTGTATTGGATATGTGTTTTATCTTGTGTATTTTTTATTTATTGTTGTTGTCATTCTGTAAAGTGCTTTGAGAAGCCACCTTTAAAGGCGCTATGTAAAATGAAGTTTATTATTATTAAAGTTTTACCTATGGTATTAATCTCTACTTTGCAAACTACTGGAATATAAGTACCTTACTTTTAGAAATGCAACACTCTGATTTTATTAATAGAAAAATTTTATAGCCCCCCATGAATATGGATATGTAAGTCAGTAGTAGTTTTTCACTTTTTATTTTCCTAAATCACAGCAGTTGTGAAATCCTAACAGCTTGATCCACAACAACCAAAACAGAACTTAATTTTATTATAAAAGTTTTCTGTTTGTGATATAGTACCTTTATGCAGCCTGGTATCACAAAGCATACAATACTGAACGCTTCAAATTCTGCAATGCAAAAGATTTGTGTAGAGACTGCACATTCTACAAACTGAGTAAATATTTTACTGAAATCCCAAATCATTGTTTAAAAAGGGGGCATCTTTTTTAAGATATGGAATTTATCTAAGCTTAAGTGCACTTGTGGATATTCAACTGGCAGTCCTTTCAATCCACTTCAGTACAGAACTCTGCTATAATACTAATACCAACCTCCTGAATTATCTAATGATTATTACAACCATTCAACAATTAAGATATGCGCAATAAAGATGAAAAGCTCAAAACTCTGTAGAGGTTGTAGATTGTCAAGGTTCTCACAATCTACTTGAGATTTTTCAAGATAAAATTCTTGGTAATACATCAGATGTGCTGTTTTACACTACTGTATTTATAAATGTCTACTGATTTTTGTTTCAATGCTTGTTTCGGAAAACTTGCTAATGTAGCAAACACACTTGCATATTTTTAACTTAACATCTGAAATCACAGTGGGAAGAGAGCGGGGTGCTGGATGCTGATTACTGCACTGATTTTCTTTTAATGATGAGATATCAGGTCTCAGGCGATAATACATTTTACTAGCAAAGTCACCTGCCCCCTTCCACTGTTAAACTTTTATGCATTATTATCGCTGTCATCTAGTTGTCTGAAATAAAGTTTCAGAAAGAACACTTTGTTGCCATTGCAAAAAGAGTCAGTTTCCGTCTGGCATGATGTCCCCTCAAACATTTTGTAATACCTCTGGAGTTTATACAGTAGAATCCTGGTTTATGGCTTAAATTAAAGCTAAGCAAGTCACTATTATCAATGAAAGGGAAGGACAATTTAATTAACAGTTAGGACCACAAACTTACCATGGTTTTTAACTAAGATTGGGGTTACAATGTGAAGAAAAAAGGCATGTCTCAAAAGCCAAGTTGCCTTACTGAACCTTTGTTTTTTAAAGATCTTTAAAAATAAATACCAGAGTGTGTTATACGTGACAATTGCCAGTTTTATGGCAACTTCCTACCCAAATTAAAAATAAAACATATTAGCGTAGGAAACATATGATAATATTTCCAAAACAAACCTGGCTGCTTAAAAACGACGTGCTTTTTTGACTGGTACGGTATCTGTCCAACGCTCACAGGCCTACAACTTAAATATTTACTTCGTAAAGCCATGTTTTAAAATATTCTGATCAGCCTTGTACACGATCGTGTATTACAAGAAGCATTTCAGCTCCAATTAATGAATAATAGAAAAATAAACCATTATATAAACATTATATAATGATGTTATCTCGCATTACTGACTATTCTGTAGAGACTGTTTTTTTCCACTGGGCCCATCCGCCTGGTGCATTAGCTGCTTAAAGCTACAACGCACTTCCAGTGATAAAAACACATATATTAACACTCATAATTTAAATTTTAAAACGACTGTACTTCTCTGATAGTTGGTTTAAAATAGAGAACGGTGTTTACGTCTTCCCTGAAGGTAATACTCCTAATACGGGTTCTTTCACGGGGTTCAGGGGATTGCCAGTTTCAATCTCGTTACGCGTTCAACTACAACCTGTTATTGAAACTAGCTACGCAATTCCATTAACAATTTAAACTAATTCGCTGTTAATCAGATCGTTAGTCAGGTTAACACCATTGCAAACATACCACAGCCTAAGCCTAGCCGGCATTTTTGCGGTACCCGTTCTGCGAGACAATAAAGACGCTGCTATTACAGCCCTCTATAAAACACGGGCAACTTCGCGTTTAAGACCTGTTTCCTCCTCTACAAAACTACCCTAATATTATAATTCGTTCTTAAAACGAGCGAAAGTAGGCGATACGCGCTTTCTGCGTTGACTTTGCGTGCTGTTTCTCTTAGTGTTAGCTCTGCAGAGAAAAGAATGAGGCCCAGCGCCCACTGCCCCCGCTCCCTCCGGCAGAAAAGCCAAGCTACGTGCCTCACGCATGAAATAAAACAAAAACTACACGACGTTTTGGTGGGGTCAGGTGCAAGATGAATATACAAACCTCGCCGTTAAACGCCTTAACTGCCTCCATGGTGCTGTATTTCGCGGTGCCGAGCTCGTTTCTTTCTGGGCAGCGGTGTCGCTTTCACAGCCCCGCTCGCTGCATGCTCCGGGTCGATCTGTGTGTGTGCGAGATGGAGGGGAGGCAGCCAATATGGCGGCTCCGCCTGAACACAAACACCGAGAGAGCAGCCAAGCGTCCGTGTTCGGGCATTGCAATCCGTCCGCCCGACGGCGACGACCAGTGTTTGGGTACTGCCGTTGCTTCAGTTCCTACCCCCACCTCTCTCTCTCACACACACACACCTCTTGAGGTAAAAAAAAAAATGTTGCTCTGTGTAAAATTTTAAAACGAGTGTTGTGAGGTCCATTCTGTGAAAAAATTAAACTTCAGGTTTTTAATGATCGCTTTCCTTTGCGATTTTAATCTTAGGCCCTCACACGCCTTCCTCTGTCAGCACACATAAACACAGTATGTTTTTGAGCGTAGATGTCACCCGCCTCTTGACTTAGTTTGACTTTTGTTAACTTTTGTGAAATCTTGCTTGTACTATGAACAAAGGAATGACTGTTGTGTTTTCTTGAATTCGTTGTGTCTTTTTCTTTTCTCGGTATCGCTTCCGAGATCACAGAAGCAGAGATTACTCCAATCAATATTTCTGCCCCTTTTCGTCTTTGATTTACAACATTTTATTATGTATGTTACACGTTTTTCTTTTATAATATTATGTTTAAGAACACGTCTAACTGTAAGAAGACACATTGTAATATAAGAAAGGTTATGTGTACATAGTACTACAGCATTTTCCTCATTTACTGGTACAGGAGACTTTGCTGTTGGATAAAACGCCCATTTTGCCTGACAGAAGATATCCATTATTTTATTGAGCAAAAAAAATCTACAGCAGGGTTACGATGTTGTAGCCTAGTAACTTTAATTAGAAGCTAATTAAAATTAAATCTGGTCAGTCTTGCATGGTATCCTTTAGCTGAGGAACAAGTAATAGGTTTATTCCATGCTGAAAAGAGAAGAAAGAAAACAACGTTTCAGCCGTGGAGCCTTCTTCGGGTGTGAGCCTCACACCTCACACCTGAAGAAGGCTCCACGTCCGAAACGTTGTGTTTTCTTTCTTCTCTTTTCAGCATGGAGTAAACCTATTACTTGTTCTTTTTCAGCCTATGCATGCTGACGCAGCTCCCCACATGAACTACAGTACGTCATCCTTTAGTTGAGATGTCAAACTCAGATACTTCAGTTGACACCCAACACAATCTTACTACATAACCTTGTAGTTGAGGTTCACTGTCAAAATGTTAAAACTACATAGTACAGCAGTTGTTGCTGTATTGGTAGATGATGTTGGTATCTTTTCTATGGAATACACGGGTATCTACGAGCCCCTAAACACTTTTAATCCTATTGAGCACCATTGCTGATTTACTTACGGAGTATCAAAAGAAATGTACTATTATTTATGAATGTTTTCATGAAACACATGGATTTTGGATAGCAAAAATCCATGTGCTTCATGTCAACTCTTTAGCGACAGTCAATTGATTTCAATCTCATCACAGGTGACGAGATGATTTCACCTACTGCATGTCAAACCTGGTGAATGTCAAGGTTATGAAGAGAACAACGTTTCTCTAACAACTTTATCCTGATGTAATTTGACAGCTAGTAGCAATGACAATTGAAGACACTGGTGCTTAAAGTCAATTTAGGGGGAAAAAAAATTAGTCACTCCCAAATCTGTTCAACTCATGAGCACCATTGCCTGTTCACTTTGGGTTGTCATTTACCTCCGTAAAATCATCATCAAGCAGTTCAATCAAGATATGAACTCAAGAGCAACGAAACTTGATTTGTAATGAACAGCTGACCCATTCATTTTCAAAGCCAATTGTCATAGAGTAGAGGGACCTGATCAAAAAAAAGTGCAGAAAACTGGAAGCCCTATTCATTCCTAACAAATAGTACATAGTGTTTTCTCAAAAGATTACGGTGCTCAGGCCTTCAGTTTTTACTGTATATTCTTAATATCAATAGGCAAATTATGAATAAGTACACGCAGTATCACAGTGATTTTTTTTTTTACCGTAATATCTTGTGGCAACTAAAATGCCATCTCATGTTGCCTTTGTAATGTTGACTTACCGCGGGGCTGACAGATCTGAAAGCAAGCACCTGGCACAATTCATTACCTCTCTCCAGCTGCAGGATACAATTTAGATTTTGGATGTTGTGGCCCTACTGTAGTTTTTTTCATACCTGTGGGTTAAGAGGAGTTATAATTTTATGAGGTATGTTCCATTTTGAAAAAAGATGCCATGTCCCAATATCTTACCAAAATCACTTTAACCGATATGAACAAAGATATTAGACAATTGCATTTCTCTGTTTATTGTTTTAGCTGACGTAAAAGCTCTGTTTCAAACACGCGGTAGTAAAAGCATACTTACAGGGCAATAATAAAAGAAGTTTACAGATTATCTTTACACTTGCATATGTACAAAGACATCTATGTATTTACAGTTTTAAAAATATTAAACTATTTCCTGCCATAAAATACTTTCATATAAAGGTGCCCCACCTTGCACCATTCCCATAATTTCCCCTGACTTGTATTTGCAAAAACAAGAGATTGATTTCACATGCACATAGGAGTAACAGACAAATGTTCCAAAACACTGACTCAGCGATACAAAGCCCTGCTTTTGTAATTGTTGGCAATTCTCTCTGATATTCTCTGGCATTCAGTAGTGTCGACATTTGTGCTCGAGGGACTAGGAATCCAAATATTTTCAAGTATATTATCTAAGTAGTGCATCTGTTAAACTATATAGAATTTGATAATATAGCATAAAGGTGTTAAGAAACAGAGTATTCAGATCTCATAAAGAGGAACAATATCCACAACAACTATTTTAAAGATGACCTCTACCAACTAATCCCAGGCATGACAAATACATACTAGCTGGAAGGGGAAGGGGTTGAGGTGAGGAATCCAAGACAGAACAAAATCTTTTAAAAGGGAGAAAGCCGAGATAAAAACCACAATTTGTATGGTTTGTGTAAAAAACAAAACAAAGGCACGCATCAGGGTTAGTTTAGGTCAAAGTCAAGAAATTGTCCATTCCCAGCTTGTAGTCGTTTCCAATGTTTCTTCCCCCACTGCATCTAGCACATCAATAATTAAAAACAAAAGAAATAAGTCTGAGAAAGTCCACGCCAAAATTAACTTACTAATAATGAAGCGTTCCTTTTTCTTTAGTATAGTATTTGGAATTAAAAAAAAGGTTTCAGGGCTGGGTAGGTAACTTGCCGGAGTTCTGTTTCAGAAAGACAGCCCGCACTTATTCTTTTCAACCAAAGAGGGCGCTGGTGAGCGGCTCCCGCATCAGAGCGATCAGTGTACAGACAGCAGCGTTTCTAGTAGGCGACCGGGTCAGACGTTCGTCTCCGTGCAGGGACGAGGCTGCTCAGACGATGTAGTTTGTTCCTCTTTGCTATTCTGAAGAGGGCGGTGCTGGCAGATCTCCTGAAGCAACAATATGTTTGTTTCCCTCCATTTTCTGTACTTCTCCGCTGTCAGGCTGGGGTCTTGTAACAGTACCTCGATGGTAATCAGGTCTGCTTCTTTGGCCTGAGGTACACACAAGGAAATGAATGTTACGGACACCAGTGTTTCCTTGCCTGCAGTATTAACGTTCCCGTTGCGAATCTGTCATAATGCCCAAAAAATAACCTTATCCTAAACTAACTTCATACTGTATTCAACAAGCAAATACATTACATTTAAAGAAAAACGGGGAAAAAAAATCCATATAAGGCAGTGTGCTGCAAATCACCGCTCTTTAATCATGAGATGAAAAGTATGGATCTTTTTAAAAGATATTTTAAAAGATGTTTTTGCAAAGACCATGCCATTTTATGATGAAAAAATGTCGTTAGTGTTCAATATATATAAAAAAACTTTTATTAATCCAGTTCATTCTTTAAGAAAAGAAGTCTTA
Source organism: Atractosteus spatula (assembly GCF_055471065.1). Taxonomy (NCBI): domain Eukaryota; kingdom Metazoa; phylum Chordata; class Actinopteri; order Semionotiformes; family Lepisosteidae; genus Atractosteus; species Atractosteus spatula. The sequence continues at coordinate 66,556,914 of NC_142707.1, forward strand.
GGCTGCCATCTAGTGTCTGGCCTATATATCCTGCAATAGGTCTCAAATCAAATCATTCATGTGTAAGGCTCCAGTTGTGTAAGGAGTTTTTACAGCTAGTTCCAGCTAACAACAAGAATCTGACAAAAAAAAGGTTGGTTTTAGGTGTGCCAAGCAGATACAGGAAACTGGCAATTCATTTGAACAGTTTAAAATGGCGTTTTTCACGTTTTAAGCAGAAGCTGCAGTACATGGAGTAACGCCGTAGAAACAGCTGTATATAAGTCTCAAGTGGAAACCTGGGAGGCTGTGGAGCAGTGGTAGACCTGGAACACATTCACAGACATTTCGTTTCTTTCCCCATAATTGGCAAAGTCCCAGAAATAACCCCACATGTCATTACTACTGTATTCTGGACGTCTAATCACATAATAAACACCTGTTATTCAAACACGCCATCCCAGATTTAACCTCAGTTGCTGGTTTCTAGCCGTTCTTTCCTCCTTTTAGTTAAATGAGGTGAGGGCAAAAAAAACACCTTAAGATAATCAAATTTGTGAACAAAGAGCGATAATCTGTCACTTAAGTTTTAGAGCTACAGTTCTGAATTACAGACACGGCCATGTTTCTATGGTCAGCTGAGACGCGTATAAGATCCACCCGTGGTCTTCCAGCCCGAGACGCTAAAATCGAGCTCCTCCCCCCCCCCCAGCCCTGAGATTTTGCCAGCGGGGGACCTACCTTCAGAGTGCTGTTCAGGCTCCTGACGTGATGTAGTTTCTCATTGACATCCTGATTTTTGGAACGTCTGATGAATGATTTCCGAAAGTCCTTCTTGGTTGACGGTTTGCGCTCTCCAATTGGAGACAGGCTGGCCTGTTTCAGGTGGATGTACAACTTTTCCATTTCATCTGAAGTGCTCTCCCGGCTTTCTGTGACAAAATGAGAACGCTTGAAGGCCTGGGTGCAGTTACCGCAATAATAGACATGGGCTGCATGAGTCTTCTTTTTGGAAATGCGTTGTCATATTTCTCAGTGAGAACGGTAAGAGACACGATACAATTGTACTTTGTTTCTGCTGGAGCGATTTCAATGAGAAACACTATGCTGTTTTTACATTTGGCATTCTGGAAACGATGAGCAATGCTGCAATGTTCCCGTTTTGTTTTACTTGCACTAATTGCACCAGCAGTTGTGTCAAAAAGTTGTGAAAAAGTGTGTGGTGCATTTTGTGCTTTAGTGACTCATTTTGGAAAGTGTGGGCGACCCTTCTAATGGGTGTTGGGTACTCTCATCATTTCTATGGTTGCCGTTTTGCCCAGGGGCTACTGAAAAGGTCCAGCACGGCAAAACTACCCACAACTAGGAACTTCCCGAACTCCAGCTGAACTGTACTAAACAGATATTAACAGATGAACTGAACTTTCATATAAGTGACGTATACTTTTACACACTGTATAAAAATACGAAGTGATTTCAGTACGATTTGGTAACAAAATAGCTCTCTACTCTATGTCAATTCTTAAAGATTTCATTTTTACGCTGTATTGATTGAGAGTAAAGCCCAGCTAAACAAAACTTTTTAAATAAACATTTTTTTAAATGGAAATATAACTATGACTCAAACTGCATCACCACCATAACCTTCATACCAGCCTAGTCAAGAAGACAGATGTACTGTAGCTGTGAGACCCGGTTTCTTTCAGGAAACAGCTGGATGAGATTCTTGGATCAACTAACTAATGACTGAAAGGATAGATGGGCCAAAAGCCTCCTGCATTGGGTACCAGTCTTATGTTCTATTGGGTGTACACAGGCAAGCTGCCCTCTTCTTGTTCCATCTCTGAGTGCAACCTTTCTACTTTCAGAGTGGGAATACCCTTTATTTGTTCCTTTGCAACACAGACCCACCTCAAACTTACTGTCTCTTCAATCTATCACAGCAGATTTGTACAAAGTAAACTTAAAGGCCAGTAAAAGTACTTTCTGGTCAGTTATTTCAGTACACGACCAGACAAGTCCTAAAGAACTCAAAATGACGATTTTAACAGACCAACACTGTTCTGAACGACTGGCATCCATTCAATGATGCCGTAGAAGCTCTATTGAAAGCCATAAACAAAACCCTGAGTAACCACAGACAGTATTTTGTCTTTGATTCCTCCTGACAGATCTGCAATATTTACGCATCTCGAACTCTGTGCACGTATGTGGTCAACTCTGTCGGACACAGAAGCGTACACGATCTCTTTAAAAGCTCCTTTATGGGTTGCATTTCTGACGAGCACAATCTGACCTTAAGCAACAAATGACAACAGGAAGTGTGGTCTCTCTCAACTTCCCCTCTCTGTATTGTGCACTTCTATTAATAGAATTTTTTTTTTTTAAATGTACTGGCAAGTAATGTTCAAAATGCTAACCCAAAACATCCTACTTTGCATTCTCTGGAGGGAGAAAACATTTCATTTTCTGCACAATAGTAACCACATGTCGAGAAAAACCTCAGAGATTTCTGAATCTAGATTTGTATACCTCAACAATAAATCTCTTTCCAAGCTCTTCTCCTCACCACTTCTTGGGAATAGTGGTGGACATTACATTTTTGGGGTCCAAAAAGGTAAATTTAATAAACCAGAGTATCTATCCCATTTTGGCACAGTTGTAACAATGATGTTGTATTCACGTTGTAAGAAACAAAATCCATTATTTCTTCAGTACATTTTTTAATATGTAAAAAAAACTGAAAGAATGGCACTATGGCTCTGCAGCATTAATCTCTCCTGCTCCAAAGTACTTAAAATTGCTAAAATAAACATTCTATACAGTAGCATAATTGAGCAACAAACTAATTATACATGTTCAGATATTATATATCATTCGGTAATCTCAGGTCTCAAAAACAGCACAACATTTTTTTGGATTTTCGGCATTCTTTAAAGTCTCCAGAAAACAAAACGAACAATAGTTTATTATGGAATTCACTTGGCAAGGCTTCAACTTTGCAAGATGCACCTTTGCTTTGACCCAACATGTCACTGGTGTAAGTAAAATCCCACTCAGACTTTTTTTTAATACATTTTCCTTCGCATTTGGAATATCTGCTTTCGCTCTTGGGTATCATCCTGACCTACACAGTTATCCTCCACCTTTTTCCCTTTTATTTCCTCACAAAAACTCATTGCAGTTTGTAAAACATCCAGGATGATGTTTTCAGTTTGCCATTACTGTGAAATCAATAAGGCAGAAAAAAGAAAAACTGGGAAGAAAGCAATGCAAAATATTTAGTTTGCTGCTGGAGAGCACCGTGTAGGAATGGTTCTGGATTGCTCAGCTTTATTTAGAATCTGCTCCTGTGTTAGGATTTTGTCAACAGAAAAAATCCTCAATTTCTGCTCAGAGTTAAACACTGCAAATGGATCTGACTTCATCGCAGCCACGCATTTTTGTTCCCCAAGTACAATTCCGATCTTGAAATGAACAGCTCAAAAATATTTCCAATATTTTAAAGTTCTGTGTTCTTCATTAAAGGCCGCAGCTCTTCTGAAGAGAAATATCCCTGCTACTCCACTTCTTTGTGGAAAATGAGAGCCATTCTTTGTCAGGAGACAACAACTTCATTTATAGAATAAAGTATATATATATATAAAAAAAGAAAAACTTCAAAAACAACAAAAGAAGCAGAAACTGATTAAACGGGAAACAGTGCAGTATGTACCCATAGTTGCAAAGTAACATTTAAGGTAGCTGTTGCTAAAAAGGCAAATCTGAGAAAAGATCCCGAGTAAGATGGCAGCTTTCTGCTTACCATCCTCAGTCGGTCTGGACGACGGAGATGCCATGTCGCTGGTTTTCCGATCTCCACAGATTACTACAGCAGGAAGCTCCACGTGCAACTGAGGGTCCTGGGACTCACCGTCTAACGAGCTCCCCGTCTCCTCCTCGCTGCAGACGGGGGGCGGGTGCTCCGAATGAATCTGTGCAGAGCAGGTCAAAGACACTGGAGCCTCGGAAACGGGGCTGGGGTCCACATCCCGTCGGGACTGGGCGTCTTTGACCGTGAGCTTGGACAGGGAGGCAGCAGACCTCTGTGATGCCATGGTGCTGGCCGGAGAAGAGAGAGAGCCGGTGGCCTCACTGGGAGGATTTGAGGAATAGGGAGGAGGGAGGGTCTCCTAATCAATGAACCACAGAAAGCAGCAGATTTTTTAAAATGCCTTGCAATTGTTTATACATTGTGCACACTGTACCATCTATTGCAGGTCCTGACATCAAAACAAAGGGAATCCACAATCTAAATTACTATTGTTCTTTTTCTGCTGACACACAATCCAGCGGCTATGGTCTTGCTAAATTCACTGGTCAACATCTGAATCTGGCTACCTGATCCTTACTTTGTCGAATCACAAAAATGCTATTAAAAAACAGAACTAGAGAAAAACCAAGTGATTACTACTCAGAGAAGTATTAAATTTAACCCAATAATAAGGGAGAGCTGTGACCTCTCTACAGATTATTTAGTTTAGAAAAAACATTTTGTATAAAAAACAGACTAACTGTATTAACAGGAAAGACAAACCAGGTTTCAGAGAGTTGGCAATACAGTGGTTTGAGTTTTGATATGACGGTAGCATTCAAATGCAAATGCAATTACAAATAACTCCTTAAATGACAGAATGAATAAATGTCAGTATTTAAGAAACAGGATTCCTCCAGCAAAGAATATGAGCAGAGCATGGAAAAACATTTAAAGGAATGTGGAGCTCGGTTCAGTAATGTAATTGGATTCATGTCCAACAAAGCAGATTAAGTAAAGGCTAGGATTAATCGCATTCCATTGTCAAACTCAGTACATTCTGCTCGCAATTCACACATTAGAGCTTGCTAATGCTTGCTAAGTAGTGAAAGGTGCATGATTTCAAAGATCAACTGATCAATCTAAAGTTAAGTGAGAGGGACTCTTGGACATACAGCTGCAAAGAGGCATAGTTAATGAATAAATGAACGAAGTTGGTAGCAAGCTTGCAAAAGAGCTGAATAAACAACTTCAGAGGCATTTCCCCTCGCTCAAGGCAATGTCTCAGGGACAGAGCAGGACTGACCAATACCAATTTAAGGAACTAAACAAAGATAGAAAAGGTCGTCATTTACGATTAAAATAGTTCTTTTAGATTTTCCTTTTTTTTAAAGAAACAAGTGATTTGAAGACTTTGTAAGCTATTACATAGCTGGACATAGTTCTCTAGATCACCTAACAAGCTACTGAAGGGGCAAACACACTCACTGAATCGGGTGTGATGTGCGCTGAATAGGGAGGGGGTGGCGTCTCTGTGATCTCCGCTTCTTCATGATCACTTTCTTCACTCCAGCACTCTGAATTCACAGAAACACAGATCAAGCCAAGCTCTAGCCCATCAAAGGACAACATTTTATTCCATGTAGATCCAGTACCAGCGTCATTATTAAAAGCTGTTTTCTGACTTATGAAGATGAGTGCTATACACAGTTTAGAGAAATCAAAATACAGAAACATTGCGTTGCTTTTACAAGCATACTCTATGTAATAAATCCATCCTTTTGCCTTTTACAAGGTGGATAAAAAAGGACCTACAGTACAGATGTGAAATTAGATTTTGTGTGAAATCAAAAACATAACTTACCTCCATTATTTTTTTCTAATGGCTCATAGTGGATTGCAGCCAGGCCTAGTTTATTCAACCACCTGGAATTAAAAAAGAGAGTAAAAAAAAGTAGTTTGTCACCGAACTACACAATACTTGAAAACGTCTTCACATTCAATCTTCACATTGTTCAACGTGTAAATTTCACACACTTCAGTGAAAATTATGTTTCTCTACAGGTTAAACTAAGAAAAGGCAAAATAATACTACAGCAGACTCCTGGGCCACTCTAAAGGAAAGAAAGAACTCCGTTACTAATAATAATTCCTTAAGTTCATACAGCACTTTTTATTCCTTAGGATCCCACTTCACACAAGTGAAGAGACCCATTGGTATCCACCCCTGCACTCACCTGGCTGACACATGGCAACATGGCAGCAGGCTCCGGTGTAGAGGGAAGAAACTGCTTCATCAGTTTTATTAATGGGGGATTTTAGGAAGGCCATAATGTACAAGCCCAGAATGGAATCTAGTCACGACACCAGGTCTAACATCCCTACAGTTTTGAAAAGTGCCGTGGGATCTCAAAGGACCAAGCAGGTAGGACCTCTGTTGAACATCTCATCTGAAAGATGGCACCTCCTACAGTAGCGTCCATGGTCACCGTGCTGCAGCACTAGTTTGGAAATCCAGCCCCGGACGGAAGAGTGCCTCCTGCTGGTCCAACAGCGCCTCTTGCTCTTCCTGCTGCAACCTGGCTCTCCTTGAAAGTCTCTAAACCACAGTGCTGACAACAACTCGCGTTGCTCAATTTCTGAGATTTGACGAGATCAGGCTACAGAGAGGTAACCTCACCCCCTTTATTGAAACAATTAAGCTTTCCCATTCAAGTCTGAATCTGTTTTAGACAAACCCAATGAAATCACTGCTTTAATAAGGTTTACACACACTTTGTGGGAAGCACACTGCTTCTTGGGTATCGAATGACTGCTTTTAATGTGGTTCTAATTTCATATAGCACTATTGCTGGACAAAGTTCCAAGAGCTAAGGTAGAGCTTACTTAAAGCACATTTCTCAATAAGCATTAAAATACCTTTTTGCAACATATTCCCTAACTATATTTGACCATTTTGATAATTTAGTAAGCTATTCAAAACAAAATAATGTGTGCACTGTGCCTTTAGCTAAATCCATTGCTGCGATACCTCTAAAGTATATTAGTTTAAAATGCAAAGCAAGTCCGTGTCATACTAACATTAAACAACAGCATAAAGTAATCGTGATAGTTTATAATAATCAAAAATACATGGAACTCAAAAATCTGTTTTGGACTCAAACATGAAGAAGCCCTTGACTTCAGGGAAAGCCGATTTCTTGTCTGTATGGTATAGAGTTTACCGACTTACATCAATGTTAATTGATTAGGAAGATGGAAGATCATTGACATAAGAGGCAAACATCATTTGATAGGTCTCACAACAATTAAATAACTGAACCAACATGAAAAAATCCCTGTCATGGTTCATTCGATTTACAACAGTAAAATCAATAATTAACTGCCACCATATCGTTAGCAGAGCTCCAAAGATGCCAGCAAATCTGGTTTTGTTGGAACACTAGCAAAAAACAAGCTCCAACATGGTTTAAAAAAATCATTATTTTCCTGTACAACTAAAATATATCCAATTTAGTTACCCATCAGTCTTTCGGTGTCTGAATGCAAGTTTCACTTACATTTTTAAAACTGACATCTGAATTTTCTAATGATTACAATATGAACAATAGACACAATTATACAGCATTCTGTTTTGTGCACTACTGTCTCGGTCTGCTAGGGGAAAATGTAGATCAACCTTTTCAAGTGGTCAGAAGAATTAAAGGTGAATATGAAAAAAATCCTACCGCACAATGAAAGCGCAACAGTCTTAGTTTGACATCAAGAGCTCGTTGCATAAATGCATCATGTTATTTACGTTTTAAATAGTGAGCATACTGGTTTGTGGATTGAGTAGAAATATTTTGCAGGGTAAAAACAGCACTGACCTCAAGACGTGCGATTTCATAAATATGACAAATTCTTAGTGTTCAGGGTTTGAATCATGCAAATGCAAAATTGCCACAGTAAATTGTTTAATATCTTTGTAAACAGACCAAAAAGACACAAATTTTAATTAACACAAAAATTTCCAAAAATATAACCATTCATGCCTGAGCAATGAAAATCACCTAGTTGCTACCAGTATGGGTGAAGGCAGTTTATCTGGAAAGGAAGTTGCCCAGAAAATGAAATGAGTGTTTTACCTCTACAAACAGCTATTTAAGAGAAACCTGTCCTGAAGTGACCATATCCTGGAAGACAGGACTGAACTATCATATATCTGTCTAATCCATCTGCTCTGTCATTTTCTGACTTGAAGAGGCTATAGTGCAACAGATACCAGGATGAAATATTCCACACTTCAGCAGAGTCACTTTAGCTCGTCATCTCCGTAAAATGATCTGCATTACTATGAGGCTATTCTGGGATAACACAGCCATTTTCTGTAGGCCAGAGTACATCTACTGTGGCGCCAGAAAGAGATGAGACGTGGATATATTCACAGAAGAATATTGTTATGCCCTTGTCAGACCTGACAGAAGATAACATCTGTAGATACTGTAATGTCGTGTTGTCTGTTAGACGGTGAAAATCAACTGGTGGGAATGAGGTGGGAAGGAGCCTTGTTGTTCAACAATACATTGACAAAGTCCTTAGCAGCTTTCCCACTCCTGCAAAGCCTATCCAGAAGTGTCCATATTTCCCCAACAGGACAATACAAGACCACACAGTGCATTAAAATGGCATAACTTCAAGGTCTTGGTATGGCCTAATTTTTCTCTTGATCTGTCTCACAGGACATCTTCAAAAACAAAGTCCTCAACACCATCGACAGGAAACAGCCTTTAGCAGCTGGCTGTAGCCTACTAAACGAGTGGGAGAAGTCGATCACTCCAGAAGTCTGTCCAGAGGATGATTAGGTCTTGGCATCAAGTTGGCCAAGATCTGCTTTGGGATAGTATCACCGTTACTAACTATAATGTTTTCATTTCGACAGTGCGTAACATTTCATATTGGAAACCGATGCCAATTATTGGTCTGTATTTTTATTATCGATATCTGCAATTAGATCTGTTTTAGATATTTGATTAATTAGAAATATTGCATTTCCTATGGCAACATTTCACACCTCTCTTCACTTATCCTGACTTCACACCTCCTGATTGGCCTCTCTTTCTGTCCCCTACTCCCGCCCCTCGCTCCTCCTCTCTCCCAGCTTTGGTTCTCCGGCTACATTACCTTTGCTTACTGCCCTGTCTTTCTCACACCTGAAGAAGGCTCCACGGCTGATACGTTGTGTTTTCTTTCTTCTCTTTCCAGCATGGAATAAACCTATTACTTGTTCCTATGCAGCCTACGCATGCTGACGCAGCTCCCCACCTGAACTGGTTGTAGTATGCTTTTATAGTACTCTTCTCTACATATTCACACGCTTTGCCTACAGACCTCTATCACACTAAAATACAGAGGCGGGAGGTCAAGCTGCCCACGTTTCATAAAAGGCTCTGTACCCTTGCTATAATTGTCAGCCTCCTGCGTCAGACCCTTCAAGATGCACAGCTTCTTCATTTTGTGCTCTTTTGTGCTCATGTTGTGGGTCTCCTCCCACATTTTATGTAACGCATGAAAGAAAGAAAACATTCTCCCTCAGAAAAAAAAAATGGCATTTGCATAAAGCACCTCATTTGAATTTTGATTCCTGTGCAGCATCTCACCAGCGTAGGGTTCCAAACGCTGGTAGACCACAGAATAGAAGCAGGGTGCCGCGCACGGCGGAGACAAGCAACTACTGCACGACTTACTTGTTCATCTCCTCGATGCTCTCTGCTGCAAAGTAGAACGTCATGATCCGCGGGTGGCTGGCCTTCATGGCACTGCGCAGAGACAAGCACAGACACACAGAAAGACGTGTCAGACATGAAGCACGATCCCGCAGAAACGGCTTGTAAAAAACAGAGAATAACAGCTAACGATCTGAAATGGCTGAAAGTTCCCACAGGAACAGCTGGTGAATGGTACATAATTATTTCAGTTCCAAATGAGTGACTTTTATTTTGGATTCAACCCTAAACATTTCATTATATGTCCGCGTAATATCTGCCCACCTCATGTTGGAGGAAATTTCAGGAACAGGGCTAACGTCAAAAACGAAGTCGGGCAGATCTCACAGGACATGGGAAAGTGTTGTTCCTGTGCTACTTGTTCGGAATTCATGAGGAATTTGCAGCCATTATGTGAAAATATCATGACCTTGTCTCTTCTAAAGGACACAAAAATCTTTACAAATGACAAAAAGGTCATGCGACCCCTTTAGCTTATTTGGTTGCTGGTCGCCAAGGGATCCAAAGACCTTTTCCAGCCATTTCTTGCAACAGGCCATGGGATGTGATTTCATATAATTCTTGCACAGCCTATTCCAGACTTGCACAATCCTCAAAAAACATCACTATCAGAAACTATCAAACACTTAGACAATTATTAACCAGAGTTTGAGAGCTAAAATAGACATGGGTTCTAGCCTATATGACCTAACTTCTTTCTTCTTTCTATTCGCCATTAAAATTTAAATCCCATTCATGGAAGACTCTAAATTAAGTGTCCAGCTCAAGCCATGATTGCTCTTTGTGAGAAGGTACTTCACAATCTCCATATTCATTTCACTCCTGCTCAGTTTCTTATTCTTCTGGGTTATTTCAGTTTAGATACGTGTAAAACCTTGAGTTTGTTATTAATACAAATTAAATAGGAAACTAATGCAGCCATGCAACATGCATACTGATCACAAAGCAGAATAAATATTCATAATTTTTTATTTAATACGGATTGTGGCTGAAATCTTTACAAAACGCAATTTTGATTGACGAGAATCTACTGTTCTAAGATTCCAAATGTTGGGCAGCGTTTTTAGTCCTCACTCATGAATGACTACAGCCATCTCTAATTCATTTAATATCTCTATAAATTACTTAAATAGTTCCCAGTATCTCCAAATGTTTTGTTTTAGTCATATTCAGTACCTTTGAGAGGGGTCTTCTAAACCAATTGCAAAGGTTCTACCTCAAAGTGTATTTTTTTTAATGTTAACAATGAAATAAAGCAATCTTAAGGCCTTTAGTTAAAATACAGGTTTTTATGTAAAAAAACAGGAATTAACACCAAACTGCGTGACTCAGACACCTCAAGCTGTTCACATGCCCAGACGCTTCCTGTGACATGAGGAAGCGCTGCTGGCTCTTCAAAACTACCAATTCACTGCGGCTTTAACAACTGCTGAAAGTAAGAAAATCGCTCTTTTGCACATATTTGAAACACATCTCGTCTGCAAAAGACACTATATCCAATTATGTGCCTCTGTATGTTAGGAAGTGCAGATGCGCACAAGTTTCAGGCACAAACTAGATGACATTGTTCATGCTTGCCCCTCACACGCTGTCCCGTGAAAGAACCCTTACATCAAAAACCACACATTTGCATACCATGAATTTCAGATAATACTTTTCTTTTCAATGATGACCGTGATGCTAATCAAAATCACATTTCTAAAATCACTGGGACTTAGCTATAAATCCACCCATATAGTGCAAGTGTGACATTTTACTCAGTGTCTGCTGACTGTCTTGCAGTCAATACGCCAAGCAGGTTGATGTTTTCTTGTCCAATCAGTTAATTCATTCTCAGGGTCCATCTGAGACAAACTATACGCTTCGCTTCAAAGAGCAAGGTATAGATTCTGCAGTCTTCAAGGAGTATACAGTAATGCAAACTGGCTTGAAGTAGGAATTTATATTTATAACTGCATTTCTTCAGCACTTTACTTAAAGTAAGAAAGTTTACAATCAAGAAGAGGCCATTCAGCCCAGCAAGCCCCTTTGATACTAGTTAAATGATGAACATCCAGTCTAGACATTTCTTGAAAGAAACCAGAATGTCAGCATCAACAACATGGTTGGATAGTTTCTTCCATACTCCCACGACTCTTTGAGTAAAGAAGCGTCTCCTGTTCTCAGTTTTGAAATGCACTTCCTCAGTTACACACATGACAGGATCCACTTCATTCACAAATGAAAAGCGTTGCACCAAACAAGATGTGCAGCAGCTATTATCTGCCACAGGACTCACTACACAGAAGATCAGGCAGACGTGAAAAATTGTTTCACCGGTTGAAATAAGGGGGAAATCTGGATCTGGGAAAGGCCAGATTGTACAAGCCTAGAGAAGAATTTAGCCAGGACCTTGTAATTAACACCCGTTTTTCCCAAAAAGTGCCAAGCAATCCTCAACAACCATATAGTCAGAATCCTGATTATTTTTTAGAATACGTCTGTAATCTGAGTTTACACTTGAGCTTTGGGTAGCTACTAGTAAAGTGATGAAGAAGTAATAGATATACTGTAACAAGATTGGACAGAGGCAAAGATTATCAGGACTTCAGTGGTCTTCTTTGGAAGGACAGTCATTAGTGAAACAGACCTTTTATGTACAGTGTGGTGAAAAAGTAAGTATACAACCCTTAAGATTTTAGGGTTTAAAAGGGAACTGCAGTCCCAATTACTCAGACTGATTATGAAATGTCAGTAATAAAATAAATTCATTGATGTTATAGAAAATACCAATTGCAAATTAGGCACAAAATCATGAACTTTGGGAAAGTACTGTAAGTTCCCACGAATTGTGACGTGATGCGGCCCTTCCTGCTCACTAGTCACCTAATGACTAATGTAATGTGGTAAAATATAAAAATTCTACTTCCTCGTTTGTGTAAAAAAATCAGAGAGCACTCAATGAGTAAGTGCACCCTTAATTCTACCATGTCAATTAAGAGGGTATGTAGAATCGGGAGCACCAAAAGATGTGCAGATGATTAGCTGATCATTGGGAAATTATTTCCACTTGTGTATACTGTAAAATCAAAAACCTTGTCAGTTTGGCCTTGAACACTCGGGTTTGTGGTAACACATCATGCGCAGATAAAAACAAAATCTGTGACAGTCTGAGAAAAACAATTGTTGCTGCTTAACAGTCTGGGAAGGGTTACAAAGCCATTTACAAACAATGTGAAGTCCATCATTCCACAATGAGATGGAAATGGAGAGAATTCCAGCAGTGGCTGTCTAACATTCTCTCAAGATCAGACGGTATGAAGCTCCTAGAAGTCTCACAGAACCCCAGGTTACCACCTGGGAACTACAGGCCTCTCTCGCTATTGTAAATGTCAAAGTTCTCGAGTCCGCCATCAGGGAAAGACTGAATAAGAATGGCTTTCATGGAAGGATAGCCAGGAGGAAACCCATGCCGTCCAAGAAGAACACTGCAGCACGGCTTAAGTTTGCAAAATGACACTTGAACGAAAAACGGCAAATTCGGGGGAAAAAAATGCGCTTTGGATCTGATGAGTTATTCGGCCATAATGCAAAACTTGATGCTCGGCAAAAGAAATGAAACCTTGCCTTTTGCCAGAAGAACCTCATACCACCCATCAAGCACACTGGTGGTGGGGTGATGGTTTGGGCCTGCTTTCCCACCCCAGGACGTGAACGCTTTGCCGTCTTCGAGTTTATCGTGAATTCCACACTACACCAGAGTATTCTATTCTAGGAAAATGTGAGGCTGTCTGTATGACAGCTGAAACTGAACTGAAAGTGGATCGTGCAACAGGACAATGATCTGAAAACACACAAGCAAACCTAGTCCAGATGGCTCAAAAAGAAGAAATTCAGGGTTTTGAAATGGCCAAGTAGAAAATCGCACATAAATCTCATAGAGATGCTGTGGTGGGACCGAAAGAGAGCTGTGCATACAAGACTGACCTCAAATATCACACAGGTGAAGCAGTTCTGCAAGGAAGAGTACGCCAGTATTCCTCCCAGGCAATGTGAGAGAGTGATCAAGTCTTACAAAGCGATGTTGAATTCAAGTTGTGGCACACAGCTTAGCAACAATAAGTTTGCGAATCAAGGGGTGCACTTCTGGCTGATTGTTTATAATAATGACAAAGCAGAATTTTTATGTGTCATTTGTCAAATGAGGTCGTGTGAAGGTCAAATATGCCTAAATAGAGTATGTTAAACCATAAAAAGAGGGTGTACGTTTTCCACTGTACTGTACATAAATGTTTTTATATCCTTAATTGAACCAGATAAGTCAATTGAGAACAACTTTTTCAATGGAGACCTACTGTACAGTGGTGTGAAAAAGTGCCCCCTTCCTGATTTCTTATTTTTTTGCATGTTTGTCACACTGAAATATTTCAGATCATCAAACAAATTGAAATATTAGACAAAGATAACACAAGTAAACACAAAATGCAGTTTTTAAATGAAAGTTTTTATTATTAAGGGAAAAAAAAAATGCAAACCTACATGGCCCTGTGTGAAAAAGTGATTGCCCCCTAAACCTAATAACTGGTTGGGCCACCCTTATCAGCAACAACTGCAATCAAGCGTTTGCGATAACTGGCAATGAGTCTTTTACAGCGCTGTGGAGGAATTTTGGCCCACTCATCTTTGCAGAATTGTTGTAATTCAGCCACATTGGAGGGTTTTCGAGCCTTAACCGCTTTTTTAAGGTCATGCCACAACATCTCAATCGGATTCAGGTCAGGACTTTGACTAGGTCACTCCAAAGTCTTCATTTTGTTTTTCTTAAGCCATTCAGAGGTGGACTTGCTGGTGTGTTTTGGATCATTGTCCTGCTGCAGAACTTAAGTGCGCTTCAGCTTGAGGTCATGAACAGTTGGCCGGACATTCTCCTTCAGAATGTTTTGGTAGACAGCAGAATTCATGGTTCCATTTACCACAGCAAGTCTTCCAGGTCCTGAAGCAGCAAAACATCCCCAGACCATCACACTACCACCACCATATTTTACTGTTGGTATGATGTTCCTTTTCTGAAATGCTGTGTTACTTTTACGCCAGATGTAATGGGACACACACCTTCCAAAAAGTTCAACTTTTGTCTCGTCAGTCCACAGAGTATTTTCCCAAAAGTCTTGGGGATCATCAAGATGTTTTCTGGCAAAACTGAGACGAGCCTTTATGTTCTTTTTGCTCAGCAGTGGTTTTCGTCTTGGAACTCTGCCATGCAGGCCATTTTTGCCCAGTCTCTTTCTTATGGTGGAGTCATGAACACTGACCTTAACTGAGGCAAGTGAAGCCTGCAGTTCTTTGGATGTTGCTATGGGTTTTTTTCTGACCTCTTGGATGAGTCGTCGCTGCGCTCTTGGGGTAATTGTGGTCGGCCGGCCACTCCTGGGAAGGTTCACCACTGTTCCATGTTTACGCCATTTGTGGATAATGGCTCTCACTGTGGTTCGGTGGAGTCCCAAAGCTTTAGAAATGGCTTTATAACCTTTTCCAGACTGATAAATCTCAATTACTCTGTTTCTCATTTGTTCCTGAATTTGTTTGGATCGCAGCATGATGTCTAGCTTTTGAGGATCTTTTGGTCTACTTCACTTTGTCAGGCAGGTCCTATTTAAGTGATTTCTTGATTGAGAACAGGTGTGGCAGTAATCAGGCCTGGGTGTGGCTAGAGAAATTGAACTCAGCTTTCCAAAGATGTGATAAACCACAGTTGATTTATGTTTTAACAGGGGGGGGGGCAATCACTTTTTCACACAGGGCCATGCAGGTTTGGATTTTTTTTCCTTTAATAATAAAAACCTTCATTTAAGAACTACATTTTGTGTTTACTTGTGTTATCTTTGTCTAATATTTCAATTTGCTTGATGATCTGAAACATTTCAGTGTGACAAACACGCAAAAAAATAAGAAATCAGGAAGGGGGCAAACACTTTTACACACCACTGTATATAGAAAGGTATACTGGTTATTAAAGGAAAGTTGAGTCCGGTACCTTTCTGAAAGGCTCAACAGCAGCATCTGGCCTACGATTTGAACTCACAACCCTCTGGTCTAGACTCCTAACCACTAGTCCACGCCGTAGTCTATTTTGGATCATGGCAACAACAATCTCCAATATACCACAATCCCAAGATCTGTACTTGATGACCAATGAGGAATGTGGAGAAAAGTCAAGTGGAAACATACTGTTCCGTTTCCCTACAGTCTGTAGGGATGTCAGCTGTATAGCCTACAAAGAATTGACTTATGCCTAGTATAGTAAGGACACCACAACAGTTACAAAGGAGAGGAGGGCATTTGGCCCATTTAGCTAGTTTGGTAGTTTGTAGCTAATTGATCCTAGGATTTCATTCAGCACTTTTGTGACAGAAACCAGGATATCAGCTTCAACAACACGGCCAAGTAGCATGTTGTATATTCCCACAACCCTCTGGGCAAAGAAGGCCTTGTGTTAGCTATTAAGACTGAATGACTCTTACAGGATCTACATTGCATTCATGTTTCCCAAGCTAACTGGCTTGTCTGTCCTACACACTTTCCAGCTATGGGAGAAATGTTGTCACATTTTGTTGACTTTCAAATGATTTATTCCAGATTTCAAAGTTCAGATATTGCCTAACTTGCAAGGTGAAGGGAAAACATTAAAAAGACACAACATAACACTTACTACTTCTTTTTGCATTCTGTTGCTCGGTCTATCATGAAGTCTGTCAAATGTATGTACCCTTCAGCTTTTTCTGCCTAGAAAAAAAAATATAGCGTTACTGTTAAAAAAATAATTAAGAGGTTTTCTATCAGTATATTTTACAAAACATGTAAAAAAGCAAACTAGAAATCAAGCACATACCACAGTGAACTTGTGATGCAAGAGTGATGGGAAAGATCAAAAACATTAAAGAGAAAAACTTTAAAGCTACAGTTCAACAGGAAACTCGCAAAATATGTACACTGCTACACTACAAGAGTTCAAAAAAGGAATGTACAACACTCCCTTTCCTTTTCTACCTCGTGCCTTGATTCTAGTCCGTTTTCTACATCCCAGACAAATTTCTGTGTCAAGCAATAATAAGATTTTTAGATAGTTTCAGATAGTTTAGATAGAAACGGGTATTCTATCCAAATGTAATCTAAGCCATGTAGAAAAACAAACGGAAATAAGATCTACTGTATGTTACCCAACAGAGGTTGACAAGTTAACACAGTGTGCAACATTTTATGATTTTCTAAAAATGAGGAAATGCCACGAATCTTTGTATACTTAACATATGCTTTCACCATTTTTTTTTTTTATGAATCTCTTCTTGGATATGTTCTTCAAAAGCAATAGGCTCTTCAGGATTTGAAAACGCTGCAAACTCCAGTGGTTGCCAAGAGAGCAATGCCTTACTTTTTTCTCAATGAAAATATATTGATGAAAAGTTAAATTCTCTCTTAAAATTAGCAGATATATGAATTGTATATGCAATGTTTTTCCACTATAAATGTCAAAATCCGTGATGATTTATCATAAAACATGACATGCTTTAGGGGGTTTATGTGCTCCTGGGGGAATTTTTTCCCCTCATGCACAACTTTGTAGGAGGACTATTCATTTACTAGTCTGTATCCAATCTTTTTGGTGTACCTTTCAGACTCCTGCCAAATGCCTGATTTCACCCCCTAGCACATGGTGTAGCACAGTTCACTCATTTGAGTAAATTAAGGTACAGAATCTACTTCACGGCCATTCTTCCCTTACTAATACTGTACTTATTTGAGGGTGTGAAATAAATCCCATCAAGCTTCCTACTCATTGAATGCCTTCGAGGGTTACTTCAGTTTGACTGAACCAGCTGTGTGAAGATAGGCAAAGAATTACTCACCATCTGGCTGGTATACCAGTACAGTGAGCTCTTCTTCAGAACAAACCAAAACTTTTTCCATTTGATTCCTAAAAATCCTTTTCCCTCCTTCTTCTTGTAGAGCCAGCCCTGACAGTCCACTTGTCCCAATTCCTTGACCGATATCCTCCTTCGGCTCATCGTTGTCACATTCCCTACAAACAGGAGAAACAGACCCAGGCTTCACTTGCAAACTCAGTTTGTATACATGTCAATTCCTTTAAAACAGAGCCAAAACAGATTACTTAAAGGTAACAATCAGGAAAGCTACAAAAACGGGCATAAACCGACAAAGACTTCCTCTTTTTTGCTTAGAAGATTATAATACACTTTCATTTACAGCATTTTTAAAAATACACAGCAACCCAGCGCATTCTGTATAAAGGCTGTTAGTGGGACTGACAAGTTCACAGCAAAAAAAAAGCTGGAATTTAAAGAAACATAATTTTTGGAGTCAATATCCCTTTTAAAAAAGACAGTCTAATTTTAAACATTAATGGTATATTGCTGTTTGAAATTATGAACTTTAGGTTACCATGAGCTGGATTATTTTTTAATTACATTTATATGAAAATCCCTGCATACATGCCTTTCTGCAATGCATTTCCTTCCGGTTTAAAACAATCATCCCCTACCTCAGTTCTGTGCTAGATAGATCCACAGTCCCTTGTCAAGAAGGTTCACCTATCACAACCTCCTTATACAGAAGCTGAATTGGAGAGGATGTGTCCCAATGCAAAAGCTGTACAAGCTCAGATTTACAAAACAAAAATGCACACCAACCACATTACAGTCACCTGCAGCCCAGACACCTCTGGAGAAATGAGATTAAATCAGCGGACTACATTCTTTTCTGAAATCACTGTGACACCCCTTTCAGACAGACACTTGGAGCTATAGCTCTGATAGGAGTACGAGCAAAACCCACAGTTGAGCAAACCCACTGGTACTGGTACCCCTCTTACCTCGACTTTTCTTCCTGGACTTGTGGCGCAATGAAACCTGAAAGAAAGGCAGAACGGAGACTTGAAATGGAAGGCAGCAAAAACACTGCAACAATACAGGCTGCAGCGCTCACCGACCCATTCTGACAGCTAGCTCGAGCACAAAGAAAAAAAACCTTCAGATATACTCAGTATGAGCCACATACTCAGCACTTTAACTTACTGGAACATCCTGTTTCCCACCACAGATCTGATGCAGTGCTTCTCAAATATGCAAAATTCTAAAAACAGACCGATTTCTGTTTGCCATCACCACCAGCGTCACCCAATTCATTGTAAAGTGGATATTTAAAGAGAAAAAAAAAATATGTTGCTTCTCAATACTCAAAATAATAAATGGTTTCATTTGCACGAGCAGGGGAGCACCTTCATTTAGGAGAAGAAAGCTTGAGAAAAGGTAAAGTATGATATAATGTGATGGCTTTCCCTTCTCATGCAATTCATCTGAAGAACTGTATGCTGTCCTGGTTTTTATCTGAAACCAATACATAATACAGGACACCCTCTGACCAGTCAATAGGGACTGAGGATATAGAGGTGGAGACACCAAAGCAGTCCATATATAGATCACCAGTAATGTCCACCTATGTTCAGAGAAATAAACCGTTTCCCCATATCTTTTCCGATTTTATAAGAGTGCCAAATTTCTCAACCCCGTTAAATTGTTTCACAGCAATTATACAGGTGCTGCAGCAGGCAAGGAGTTGGGTCGACAGACAAATACTTTTTAAAGACCACTGCCAATGCATGCTCGATAACGCGGCGTCTCCGAACATATTACAGAAATTCTAAAACTAAAGTTCTGCAAGTGTGTGAAGGCAAAGAATTGTCAGTAAAAACATCAGCTTACTTACAGGGTTATACACGTCGGCTGCCATTGGGGGCACGAGACAGAGGGGCAAAGCAGCCTAGAAAAAAGCACATTTAACCACATCAGGAGGAAATCGCCTGCAGAAAGGACTCAGGACTGTTTGGTTTGATAATTTAATTATTGCAGAGCCTAACTTCTTTCATGCCAAGTCAATCATTTCCAGTTTTCTCTTGCTTCCATTGTTACTGCAAAGAATAGGTTAACATAATCTCCATCACTTCCACATTCTTCAACTTCCCTATTTAATATGCAAAAGGCACTTTAATGCTTTATTTTAATAACAAAGATGTAGCACGAAGATGCTATACATCTTCGTACTCTGAGCATTTAAAACAATTATTCTGTCAAATGTGAAACTGACTGTGGTCATAAGAGTGCGTTTGTGGTCAGGACATGATGTTACAGCTAAGCAGTCAGATACTACCACCACAGTGTCATAGAGGTAAAACTAGTGTTCACACATTTTTATAAATGCATTTACATCCATTTTACATTCTCTGTAACAGCTGGAATTAAAAGCCGGAATTATAGGCATACAGTCTGCTTTAAACTTGCCATTTTGTCTCTTGAACAAAGGTCTGAAACGAAAGGTTTTTGTTCTAAAAACATTTTCTGTAACTCCCTCTTATGGTGAGGATCTTGGTCTACCCACACTGGTCCACAACATGCTCTTGGGGAGATTGGTGCTCTTAGATTGACCAGGCCAGAGAGAGGTTTGTGCTCCTGGGGTTTTCTCGTTTCATGCATCCTGGACCCTGCTTAGCCCGAGTGTAGGTTCTGACCGTGAGGCAGTGTGGGCCAAAGCTAATCCATTTTCAAATCACACACAAAATATCAGCAACACTATGCTGACAATTTGAGATGAAATTTTCTCCTGAAACTCACCATCACAGATGCATACATGCGCACCTAATACCAGTTAAGGTGTGGGACTAATGTGTTTTCAGATGTGATTGTGCACCTGCTCATCAATCTTTTAAGTCTGATACTTAAATATTTAAGTTTTGAGATGGAAAACTTTGTTTTCTGGGTCTAAGTTGCTCATTCTCATTTTTGTAACTTATTTAGCCCCCTTTTTTGTGTGAGCTCCCAGGTTTCATTTATGTTTCTTCGCACTTGTCATGTCTTGTCATCTTGTTCAGTTTGCAAAGTCAATTTTGTTGAAAAACCTGCCATCTTTTATTGGGTTGCAGTTGCAAAGAAATATCCATTATACAATATTTGAATGTTTAATCTTTTCTAGGATTTCAACAGCTTTCACAGCTAAGGAATTCGCAGAGCTCTGCTTCTAGCTTTGGCCTCAAAGTGGTTGACAAGGCATTAAACACCTGATCTACAAACACTCTTCATGTTATACCATCTACTGTCTAACATCATTATGCAATACAAGGTATCTGGGGAGCTGGAGTCTATTACAGCCATCAAAAGACTTAAGGCAGGATATACCCTGGACTGGACGCCACTCCATCCCATGACACACACACACCAGGGCCAATTTTTCCCAGAAGCCAATTAACCTACCACTATCTCTTTGGACTGAGGGAGAAAAACTGGAGCACCTAGAGGAAACCCACACAGGCACAGGGAGAACATACAGTACAAACTCTACGCAGACAGCACCCTGGGAATAAATATTCAACTAAACTCATGTCTTGGCTTAATGCAAGTCAGTTCAGAACAGACCAAGGGTTTTACCTACAGTACAACAAAAACATGCTGACCCAGCAAAATCCCCCTACTCTAACAGAGACATAAAATAACCATGTAGTCCACTACAGGGTCATAGTGAGCTGCAGCCTAACCCAGCAGACAATGGGTACGAGGTAGGGCATGCACTGGAAGGGCCAGTAGTCTACCTCAGGGCACCTGCATGCAGGGGGCAATTTAGAAAAAACCAATGATCCTAGATGGTATGTCATTAGACTACAATATTAGACTAAACCCACGTGGCTAAGCATCTAACATTTTTCTAGTAGTTAAAGCCTATAAGAAACCTTTTTATCAACCTTTTACAAACTTCGAAAAGCTAATATAAATCAGCCTAATGCATGTCATGAGATCTCCACTAGATCTTTGACTACATTACCGAAAACTGCTTAATACTGCACGTGCACCATCGCAAACGAGGATGCCTAAAATTTCAATCCACAAAAGTAGTAACACCATTGTACTGATGTGGTAATGTGGCAAACCTGAAATACTACAAACAGCAAGGTCAAACCAGGTTCCTCAAATTAAAATTGATATAATGCAAATATAATTCAACTTTTCAGCTGTGCAAAATACAAAATATCAATCCAAGTTCTGTTACAAGAAGTCTAGCACAAAAAGTGAACCATTTCAACTGACAAACCAGAGTTGCTCAACTTCTCTGAATAGTCACCTACATTCATGTACAAGCTTACCTACCCCTTAGCAATTTTCCACAGCCTTGAAAGAAGTAAAATGTGAATTTAAAACACACCACACCAAAAGGGTACTGCTTAATCTGATAGGTAAAGTCACAAATCTGCAAGCTGGTTATTATCTTAATAAAAGCAGGCTAAAAACTATTGACGGACTTCACAGATTATTTTCATCTCATCAGATACAGTAAGCAGCTCCCCACTGAGGGAGATGGCACCAAATGTTCAACATCTTACAAGACCAGAATTTTCCTGATCTGACCAGCACCGAGTTGCAGCGTGGCTCAATCTTCTCCGCTTGGTCTCCTTATTGACAAACTGAAACCTAGCAGGCACCAGGCCCTGAATGGACTCATCATACATTTAGGAAAGGAGCTGTATTTTTCACATCTGAAGAAATATTTCTTCAAACTCCGTTAAACATGCTTGTATTTAGTTGCATTTCTGCAATGAGACAGAGTCTTCTGTGTGGTTTTATCTGTTGAAGATTTATCCTATGAAATCACTCTGCTTTTCCCCCACAAAGAATTCCGCATCTGCCTCTCAGTGCATAATGGCTTGTCAATGTGAACAACTGAGTGTGAAAGATGGGGTAGAGTATTTTAGGTATTTTTGTTTGTTTAGTTTGTTTGTTTTGTGTGCTTGCACTTTCATAAATTGTCCATATTTTTCTGCACTACCAAATTATCACAGAAGATTAGAGATTGAACTCGGCATTCCTTGAGTTGTGCAGATGTTTTGTTAACTATTTTAATTTTACTGAGCATTGTTTTATTTATGGAACACTCATAATTTGCTTGTACTCATGATCTCATCTATAACCCCCCTTGAACATTACAATGCAAAGGCAATGATGTATTTGTAAGCATATACAGAGACTTACTGTTGCAATATTCATTACAGAACTTTTTAAATATGTTTTTAGTGTTTTCATGTTTATCATCAAACGGATGCTCAAACCTCTGATTAAGAACTCAAGCTTTATCTGTAAGACTGCTTCTTAAACAACAAATTGTTGCTACTGTGTTGTAAACTGTACTACATAACAGTGTGCAGAGGTATATGTTCTAATTTATTACATTGCCAGGACTGCCACTGCACTTAAAATGAGTGTATAAAGTAACAATTTAACAGATTGGGAACAAATGTGGCATTCTGCGCTATAAAAGAGACGTCCACTGCTATTGCACAAAATAGCTTTTTTTCCAGCTAAAAAAAAAAATCACTTATCTACATCACTTGTACATGTCCTTCACAAAAACATTGCAGAGACTCCCCAGAATTTATTGCTACAAAATCAGAAACCGACATTGGTGACAAAAACCACAATGCATTTCAAGTTTTTGTTTAAAAATGTGAAAATTTGAGAAAACCACTGAATGTAAATCAACGTATTTGAGAGTAATTATATAATGTACTAGTAAGACTCCTTCTAGAGTATTGTTGTGGTCACCACATAAGAGAGATATTGCTGCTCTGGAAGCAGTCTGCAGAAGAGCAACCAGGTGCATTATGGGGCTCAAGGGAATGCCCTTCACTGACGGGCAGATAAATCTGAACCTTTTCAGCCTTGAACAGAGAAGATCGCAGGGGGACTTTTTACTTCATCTTTAACTATTGTGTTCTGTTGTTACTACTCGAAGAATCTTTTATGTCAGTTGGCTTTGCAATATTCAGTTACCCCTTGCTCTCGACTAATTGTTTACGTGCACTTCCAATTCAAAGCACTGAATTTTTAAAAACTTGACCCTGTTATTGATCTCCTTATGAAGTACTTTCCTTTCCCTTATTATTTCCAAATCAATAAACCAATTTGGACCACTACCTTGAAGCTTTCTATTTACTCACTCTTGGAATAAATGTCTTCTGTTGGTCAAGCAGGATATCTTGAAACCTTTGTTATATCTATAAACCACGTCTCTGCTGTTCTAGTTACATCATGATTCCCGCTGCGATAGCTTCTGTCTAATTTTTTTAATAAACCTAGCATTTATATGCAGTGCTTCATGGGACCTTTATTTTGTTTTTTTCTTTTTGCTTTCTCTTCTAATGCACCACAGCTCTTCCTTTTAAATTCTCTTTTAGGTTCTGCTCCCTTCCATTCCAGTTGAAATGTTTTTGGATTGCCTTCTGAAGTCTCGTGCCAAGACGACCTGGGCCCATCTCTTTTAGATGTAATAACCCAGCCTGTCTGTACAAATGGCTTTTGCCACAGAAAGGTTTCCAGACGCCCAGAAGGGCGAAGTCTTCCTCAGCACACAATGTCTTCAGTCATGTGGCGACTGATCAATATTTTAAGTTCTTCACATTTGCATGTTCCAGGCAGGATTCTGGAAAATATCACTGAAGTAGTCCTGTTCTTCAGGTTGTTTTCAAGGTTTGCTGCTGCAGATGAAAAATGTGCCGTTTTACACCAGTGTCATTTGTGGCACAAGAACAGCAGCACCCAGGTTGCTTGGCTGCCTTTGCTAGGAGCCTCTTGATGGTACAGACAATGTGAGCCACCTCCACTCCATGGAAACAACTTACCATTGGCATATCATGGTCCATGATGTACACCTCAGTTACAGAGCTCCAGATATACAGCCTTCTTTATACATATACATTCTTCTTTTTGCATTTCTGGTAGCTGTGGCAGTAATTGCAGTGGAGACCGGTGTCTGGATTTCAGGGTACTGTCATTGAGCGTCCACATCTTGGCTGTCTGTTTCCCGGTCTGGCAGTGGTGCTGCTGCTACAGTACAGTTAGGATGGGCTGCTGAACTGTATTTCCTCCTTTTACAACCTGGGACCAGCTTCTCTCAGTCAATTTCTCTAATGTGAATGTTGGTTTCAGCGGTACTTCAGTCTCGAAGTAATTACTTCTTTTAAACAGGAACTGGATTTTGAGAAAGTTATCACAGACGTAGCCTGGCTGTTGGAGTTCACCAAAGATGTTCAATATACTGCATAAGTTGCTGAGTCTCTTTTATTTTAAAGCACTAGATGAATATTGTTTGGTCTGCCGTTGATGCAAAGAAATGTTTCTTTTCATGGAGATCAGAAATAAATTATTCAGATCTCAGTTAAAATCACCCTTCGAGCTTAGAACTAACATCTCCTGCTGCGGATTTTGCCTGCAAACTAGTTTCTCACAGTCGGTCTAACCTATATGCAAAACCATCCAGATCTAAAACCCTAAGCTGCAATTTCGGTTTAACACTCTTTACACACAAAGGTCAATTATAGATAGCAATAAATGCTATCTGACAAAATTTCTTATCCAAATAAAAAACTGTTTTTCGCCTTGTTTGTAAATTCACTCTCAATGAGTTTCTTAACTTAACCACAAGAGTATTCACCATTCTGCCAGACTTCAGAAATACAGGAATAAAATTGCTACACTCATTGAAGGAAATGCGGTTTTGAAATGAGCAAATACGAGCAACTAAAACTGCCATAATTAGCTACTCAGCTACAGTATCGCTACACCGTAAGAGAATTCTGGTTTCGTAATCCAAAAATACAACATAATTTACACAACATGAAACCTAGCTAGCACTTGTTTAGAAGCCGAAAGTCGAATTAAAAACAGACATACTGTAGCAGGAGTGTAAAACTTGAAAGTGAAAACAATACACCAGAGAGACTCGCACAGGAAGGTGTAACACAACGACGCAGTTTTCGGTCTTGTTTGGAAACTTCCTGATCTTGGTTCCTCGTTTCATGGAAACGGGCACTCGCGCTCGCTCTCGATACCCTCTACCCAAGACGCGCTGGTGAAGTGAAAGCGCGGAGGCTTCAGGTTCTCCGCCACACATCTACATCCCGACCACACACCTGCAAGAGTGTGTGCGCAGCCGCTGTTCGGCTGAGCGTGGCCCCTCTAACGCCGGCGGGGTCCAGGGTTCGAGCCCGGGAGCCCACCTCACCGCCCTGCCCCAGGAGGGGCGGGTCAGGTGCCCCTGTGTTTCAGGACCCTGGTATGCTTGGGCTGTGGCGCGACTCCTTTTTTCCCCACACCTGAGGTACAATAACCACCACGCACTTCCACTAGGGACTAGACCCTGATACAGATATACCAGGATCAAGATGAACACTGCCTCCTCCTGTCTCTTCATATCGCTTGAGCGTACCTTTCAAGTGACATTTACTAATTCACGTTTTGCCTTGCATTCGGTCATTTTCATTTTGGAAACAAGTGGCCTTCTTCATAGAAAATCAGCTCGCATCCACGCTTGCCGTTTTCAGCCAATATTTTACAGTGACCTTCCTAAAAACAAGTCTTTAAGACCTCTATTCTAAATGAACACTTCCCCCCCAAACACAAACTAAAAAAAATGCAATACCCTTAAAGCACTTTCATATTTGGAGTTAATATTGATAACATTCACTGATTAAAGAATTCCAATTCTTCAATTACAAATTCAATTTCAATTACAATTAACGTTGCTAATTCGTCGGTGCGATCTAACAATAGGTTAGTCAAGGCAAAATGTTTGAACCGCAGAACAGCAGAATTACACAATACATTTGAGAAAAACATTAACAGGACAAAAAGTTTATTATATACCTGTGAATTACTTTGTAAGCGCTTCTAAATAACACATTAATAATAACCATAGTACCATTACACACTAACTTTCGTCTCATTCCTAAACCCAGCCTTTGCATTTGTTGGCAAAATAAAAACACTAATTTCTATAAACATGCAAAACACTTGTTAGGGACAGCACTTTTACAATACTATAAATAAATATCTGACTTGTCTCCTATTGGCAATTGAATTAAATTTCTTTCTAGTACCGTCCTCCCTCCCTCGAGTGAATCTCTAATTAATTGATAAAGTTCCAACTCACCTGTGTCCACAAACTCTCTTGGATACAAACGGAGTCAATTAGTTGAGATTTAAGTCTGTCAATCGCTGAGGATTGCCTCTGTTCGCAACTAAGTCAGTTTTGCGTCAGGGTAGATGTAGACTAAAAACTGCTGAAGTCTGTTCCACCCTTACTATTTAGGGTAAATACCTAAAGGTTATGTTCTGTTCCATATCCTCAAAAACATGACTTGTCTTCATCCCCTTGTTGAAATCAACTGAGACGCAACCCGCTTCACTCGTCTTACTCATTGCGGTCAAAGGCTCCTCGTTTATGAGGAACTAAAAGTATAAGACCAGGACTAATACAGCAGCTGCTCCGTTAAGGGCGAAATTTAAACTGCGTTTTTTGTTCTGAGAAAAATCAACGACGGAAAAAAAAAACACACGACCCATGATATTGCACTTCGTTTAAATAGCAATAAAGCTTCTTTTACGTCGGACACCCTGCAATATTAATCTTTGCAGTAACTCAAATGCCTAATGATAGCATGCCAGTTGGCGTAGGAAATTTCTTGCACAAATTGGCACTTGTTTTAAGATGGCCAAACAAAGCACAATCGCATTCGCTACATTTCTATATAAAACACAAATTCTCTTTGAGCTCCTCTCGTCATTTGACTTTCTTGTGACAATTTGATAATCCTAGCATTAAATACTTAAATGCCAAGTTATGATGTTCTGTGAAAATAACGCAGAATGTACTCTTTTGTTTAGAGGACTATTAACACGGTTTAAGTTTCAGTCTGCGGTTAATGTTCAAATGAGTCCCTTTGTGGTTTATTTATTGGTTAAGGAACTGGAACACCTTTTCAGATAAAAAAATATGAAAGCGTGTTGCTGTGAAACAAAAGCAGAGCATAAAATTAGAAGACGGGGGTAAAATCGGGTGGTAAATTACAAATATTCCCTTTTCAAAGACTGTGAATACAAATGCTAAATTCCGACCTGCTGGGAGAGATTTATGACAGCCTTATCATCTTCAGGGTCAGAGCCCGCAGCGAAAGTTTTGTCTTCAATTAAGTCTTTGAAAAGAGACAAGCTCCAGGCTAGCTGATGCTCACGTAATCAACGCACTTAAATAGCAAACCCACTTCGGGTCAAGCTTTTATTTGTAGGGGGAACATATCACAAGACAAATGGAAATGCATTTAATATTGTAACAGACCTGAAGACCTTTTCCCCCTGCAAATCAAAAGGCCGAACAAGTGCGAGACCACGTGCGGCTAATATAATGATCTTCACTCTTTATTAATATGTAAACTGTTATACAAGTCATTTTAAATGAGTTTTGCATTTTATTTGAAGTATGCTGACGGGAGTCAATGACATATTACCACTGAAATATACCGTACGTACCTGAAACCAAAGTTTGAAAACGTGCATTTTACAGCATATAATTTCTCTGTAGAAAGGGAATAGATCACTGAAACACCTTCTTAAAAATGTGGGAAACATTTTACAAAAAACCGGAAACAAAATGACGTTGACGCCTTCGTATATACAGCTACTATTGGCACAATCGCGTGCCTGTTCTGTCAAAGAGCAATTTCCGGCCGCGTTGCATCATGGTCATGTTCCTAATTGCGCTCGACGCAGTTTTCAGGTTCACCTCGGTTTATTAAAGAGTGTAAACTGCGAAACGTTACCATTACATTCCGTCCAGTGCTTTGTTATTTCGAAATCAAAAACCGCACAACAAAAAAACATGTACAGGTTTATTCTATTGTAACGCAACGGGGGCTCAGGCGGGCGCCCTTGCCGCATCAGGTCGGCCCCACACTGTCCGGGGCTCGAACCCGGGACTTCCGCGTCTCTCTACAGCGACCTAGCCCCGTGAGCTAAAGAGAGATCTCTCCACAGCCCAGTAGCTGTAGTCCTGTATCACAGGGAAGGGCGGTGACGTCACCTGCTCTGGTACGCCGGCTCTTACACAGTGCCTGTCGGCCGTAAGCGTTACACTATGTTGAAAGATATAGAGACACTACATTTCGGCCGTGCAGCCTTCTCCTCAGCCGCAACTGTCTCTCTTCCTTTCAGAATAGAATACACCTTTACCCACAGTACGCCTGCTTATGCAGCTACACACTCGAACTTCTTCATAAAAGAACAGATCGTTTTTCCTATGTTGTTTCACTTTAAGAAACATAAAAACCGAGAATCGTAAACTAACACCGATTTTTCTATCACTTTTGCTTTTTTACTACAAAAGAAACCAGTGAGTATTTTAAAGCAGCACTCTGTGCCCATAAATTAAACTCCATCCTAAATTCTAGACAGTCTCCAGCAGATTTTACAGATCACCAGTAAATCACCAATTTCTAAAGATCTGGAACAACTTCATTGTGATCAGTTCAGTGAGTGATGTTGAATTAAGTCATTCAGAGATTATCTAGGATTCAACTCTTGAGTATCCTTTAACCTTAATGGACAGGGGTCTCCAAATTCATACGCAGCATTTAGCCCGTCAATTTCTAAAGGCCTGGAACAATTTATGATCAATAAAACAGAAGATGTGTTTAATTAAGCAGTTTAGAGATCACCCATCTATTTTCTAACCACTTCATCCAATTCAAGCTGGCACAGGGCACAAGGCGGGACATACTCTTGACGGGACACCGGTTCATCACAGGGTAAACACACAGACACACTCACACCAGGGACAATTTCCCAGAAGCCAATGAGCCTACCAGTATGTCTTCGGACCGTGGGCGAAAACCCACAGGAAGACGGGGAACATACAGAGAGCACCCCAGGTCTGGAACTGAATGCAGGTCCCCAGCGCTGTGAGGCAGCAGTGCTAACCACTGTGCCACCCTCAGCTTACAGATCAACTTGAAGAAAAATATTCACAATCCTCTCATTCTGAACGACCACTGTTCTTGTCACTGACAAACTGCTTGCTTATAGTAAATAACAGGAGATTTAGGGGGACCTACAGTATACTGGACTGGGGCTCTTCAGTAACATAGTTGGAGACCCCTGCTCTAGGACAAGATCCTTAATTGATCAATAATATACTTGCGTATATATCTAAAGATTGGGAGGTCTAAAGATTTTAGGGCTTTCTAGGACCAGGGTCAGACCCCTGACACAAGAGTATTTTGTTTCCTCTTTTCTGTCATTGCATACACTTTAACTGTATATGTGACAGAAGTGTTACTGCCTTGTACCCTGATCTCAGAGCTAACCGAGACTTAAATCTTATCAGGACTGAGATGAAGTGTGTCGGTGGCTTTCTCTCCCCTGGGTCAGAATTTCTAGGTGTAGCGGAGCTAGTGTGGTGACGTCAGCGCACTGTGCGTAGCAGGGTCCTCAACTGCCTGGGCTGGGGGAGGTCTCCTTTAGCTCACGCGGTTGGTGCCCTGTTGCTGTCACGGACGTCCAAAGGGACTAACCGTGGAGAGCAGAAAAAGACCCATATGCGTAGCGGCGAGACGGGAAAAAGGCCCGGGCTCGTTAGTGCAAAGAGTTCAGGAGTGCCGTATAGAAACCTATGCTCTCAGGTAGCGGACGTGGGGCGACCTGGTGCTAGGCGGGTCTCAGGACATCCAAATGTCAATGCTGAGCGAGGACAGAGTGCAAGACCCGGAAATATATAGCCCAAGGGAAAGAGAGGGACCAGAAGGACAGCAGGCAGGAAACTAGGGACAGGACAGAGAAGGAGCGCCCTCTGGCTGCAGAGGGCGTGACAGTTGCGTTACGCCGGAGACCCGGGATCGCGCCCCAGGTGTGGGGGCCGGAACGGGCAGCGGGGGGCCCGACCCCGCGCGGAACCGTGACTATCACATTGGTGCCGTGACCCGGGCGGGAGTGTGGAAGTGTCCTTCACCGAGCCGAAGTTCAGCAGGGGAGGGTGTAGCGGAGCTAGTGCGGTGATGTCAGCGCCCTCACTGCGCGTAGCAGGGTCCTCAGCTGCCTGGGCCGGGGCAGGTCTCCTTTAGCTCACGCGGCTGTTGCGTTACGCCGGAGACCCGGGTTCGCACCCCAGGTGTGCGGCACGACCCCGCGCAGAACCGTGACTATGACATAAGCCCAACCTGGGATTCGAGCAGGCAGTGCTGTGCGTGGTTTAGACGAGACTTAAGAACCCAAGGATGGTTACGAAAGGAGGCCATTTCACCCATCGTGTCTGGAAGTTGGTACACGCGCTCCATGGATTACATAAGAATTCGTGTCCTCAAGTCCTCACGTAACCAAAATCTTATGTAAGTCAGAAGCGACGCTTTCTTAGTCATGGTGTGAGCACATACAGAGAATTACCATTCATGATATTGCACTGATCCTGCCTTATTTGCCCCAGGAGGGACAGGAGAGCAGAACTGCTGGCTCACCAGGGTTTATTTATCCTAGTTTAATGGATAATAGTTAACAGGCCTGTGCGCTCTTGTGGA
The DNA here is from genome assembly GCF_055471065.1 of Atractosteus spatula. Lineage (NCBI taxonomy): Eukaryota > Metazoa > Chordata > Actinopteri > Semionotiformes > Lepisosteidae > Atractosteus > Atractosteus spatula. Next base: position 66,587,881 of record NC_142707.1, read on the forward strand.
GGAGCGCAGGGAATGGAGCAGGTGTTAACAGAAGTCCAAGAGGTAGAGTTTTTGCCCGCTTTATTGATTTCAAGAAAGCATTTGATTCGATTTGGCACAAAGGACTGTTTTGCAAACTTCTCCAAAGTGGCATAGGAGGTAAAGTGTGTGACATAATTAAATCAACAGGAACAAGTAAAAATGTATTGCATGCTGAAAAGGGAAGAAAAGAAACAACGTTTCGGCTGTGGAGCCTTGTCTCCAAGTGAGACGAACACTTCCTAGAAACTCTGCACATGGAGTTCTGTAAAAACATCCTCGCTGTGCAGAGCAAAACTCCTAACAATGCATATAGGGCTCAATTAGGCCTAATACCCATTACTAATCAATATACAAAAGAGAGTAATAAAGTATTGGCTACACCTAAAAAGCAGCGACCAAAACTCCTACCACCACAAGGCCCTGCTGAGCCAAGAGCTGAGCCCAACAAAGAGCCCTCTGAGCCAGCTGGTCCTGAGGCTCACTGGCCCGAGCCACACCGACACCAGCCAGCCTCAGGACAGCACTGCTGGAGCACCACAACTCAGACCCAACCACATCACAGCACAGATCAAACAGCTATACTTCACACACTGGGACACACACACAAACACAGCATAAACTGGAATGCTACAGAACCCTAAACAGACAATAAACACTAGCCACATATTTGGCCAAGGTAAGAAACAGCAAAAAGAAACAGACCCTGACGAAGTACAGGCTCAGTGACCACAGCCTGGCCATAGAAACTGGGCGACTCAGGCAGACCTGGCTGCCCAGAGAGGACAGGCTGTGCTCCCACTGCCAGCGGGGAGAAACAGAGACAGAGATGCACTTCCTACTGCACTGCGACAAATATTCTTCCCTACATTAACACATCTAATCCCATAATTCCCACACCTGCCAGAATCACAACAGCTCCCAATACTACTGGGAGAGGCGGGAGGGAACTCAGTTGAACTGGCAGCCCAGTATGTGATCTCCTGTCACAGCCGGAGGAACAGTGAGCCTGTTTCTCAATAAAGCTTCATATGTCTGTATGTAAATGTGTTATGATGTGTCTGTATTGTAATTGTATGCTAATTGTATATGCTTTGGCAACACTGATTTATTTATTGGTCATGCCAATAAAGCTTCTTGAATCGAATTGAAAATAGAGAGAAAGAAAGGACACTTTTTAGATAGGATACTATTTATACAGGGGGAGAGAAATGAAATAACAATGAATGAAAAAAAGATTTAAACCCTATAACTACAATAAGTAAACACTAAATATTCCATATGCTTAAAAATATAAATATATTACAAAAAATAGAATTATTGTTCCTTTTAATGAAATAAATAAAAAAATATAAATAATAAAATGACTTGGCTGCTTCCCTGATATGACTGTAATACGGGTTGCTCACAAGTTTCAGTGAAACGTGCACGATAATATGCGGAAGTTACCCACACTTGCACAAAAACAAAGTGAGACCCAAGTGTAAACCAGAGCACTGCTGGAGACCACAATGCACTCACTCTGTGCTGCTCATACACAGATTGAACGCACCGAACTGGTGCACGCTCAGTCCTGTGCAACCCCAGGAGCGGGCGTGCTCATCTGATCGAAGGATCACATCCAGCTGTTTCTTGAAAGAAGCCAGGGTGCCAAGTTCAACCACATGCCTGGGCAACTTGTTCCACACCCCCACAAACCTTTGTGTAAAGATGTGCACTTTCTCATAGATTCTGTTTGTGTCCTCTGGTTCGTGTTTCACTGCTCATTTGGAAGAAATCCACCGGGGTGCCATTATGAACATACTAAGTATAAATACACACTATATTTAGTTTTTCTTACATTAATCGTTTCATTGTGATGGTTACTTCCTTTCATGCTTTGAGATGCTTCAATGGGCAATGTTTGCAGTCCTGCATAGAAATTAATTTACAATACTGTTAGTGCAAGCATTGTATATGTTATTAAAAAGCTTTTATCCTCATCTTTAATTTTTGGCATTTTTATCATTCTTTTTAAATTTTAATGTCACAGAGTGTTTTTTTTATTTACATTCAGCACACTTCCCACAGCTGAATAGTCTGGTCTATCCACAAATGTTGTGTTGAGATGCTTATAATCTTCACCTTTATTGCTTTGGACATATTGACTCATATAATCTGTTCATATTTCCTTATATGAGCTGTCCTGTAGCTCTTTTAACTTCACCAGTCGAACAGTTAAGAAAATAAGAAAGATGTCAAAGGATAGGAGGCCATTAAGTTAATCAAGCCCATTTGTCAGTAGTTAATTAATCCAGAGATCCCAAACGGTTGGTTCCTGAAGGAAGCCAGGGCTTCAGCTTCAACAATACTGCTGGGTAGCTTGTTCCACACTCCCATAACCCTTCGTAAAAAAAGTGTCTTCTGTTCTTAATTTAAAACACACTTCCACTAAGTTCCCACTCGTATTTTATGGTTCATTTTTCACAGCTGATTGTGAGGAGGGCCACTGGGTTGAGTTTGTTGGTGCCCTTGAGGATTGTGAATACTTGTATCAGGTCTCCTTGTAGTCTTCTCTGTTCAAGACTAAAAAAGTGCAGTTCCTTCAACCTTAAGCCACAAAATGTCTGTACTTGTTGTTGTTTGGAGTGATTCCAGAGCAGCAATATCTTTTTTCTCTAATGTGGTGACGATAACTGTATAGAATATTCTAGTTGGCATCTTACTAGTGCACTGTACACTTCTAACATAACATCCCTTAATGAAAATGTACTTTTAACTGCACATCCTAACTGCCTTTTTATGACTTCCCCACACTGTCCAGAAGATGTAAATGATGTGTCAGCATGAACACCAAAGTCTTTTTTGTAAATAGCCTCTTCTGTCTCAGTGGTTCCCGTATTCAGTTTATACAGTAGTTTGTCTTTGGTACTTGCTCTAATACTTGTCTGCATTTAATATCACCTGCTATGGATTGGTACAGTCTTGAGTTTTATCAAAATTGTTTTTGGTTTAATTTGCGGTTTCTTCAGTGTAGTCTAATCATTCTTTCTTAATATCATCTGTAAACCTGACTAGTTTAAAAATTAGCTGAGCTGCCTTTGTTGAAAAATAATCATGTTCGACATTTCCAATTTTAAGATTTCTACAATAAATTATCCAAACTCCAGGAGGCACTGAATGCCTAGGGCTGAGAGATTACTTAAAAAGCATTAATCGCTTTCTTAAGAGAGATATGCAGCTGGAGAATAAACGCAAACTGGAAATTGTAATGCATCACTTGAATACACACAGCTGGACTCAGCCAATGGTTCCTACAGACATTCTCCAGTGCAAACGCAGGGTTTTAGAGCAAGACAGTTATAGATAGAAATATAAGAAGAGTAACATACCCATCTACTCTGTATCAGGTTGCTTTCAGTTATTAATCTGTATTAAATTGTATGATTATGGTGTAGTTTTTCTAATGACCACTAGTGCTGCTGGATTCACTCAAGGAGGTAATATTCTTAATGGCCACTATGTGGCTCTGCAACCACGTTTGCGTCACACGTCAAAGGTAATGTGTTTCCTTTTTTAAAAACGTCAGATGTCAGGATGCAGAATACATTCTGTTGCTTGTCTGCAGAAACGTTAAAAACCTTCCACTTTTCAATGAGAAGAAATGTGCACTACAGTTCATTTCCAGTTCATTTCCAGTTCATTTCCATCCCTTATCACCAGCTCAGGCTAAAGGCCTTTGTCAGATTTTACCTGCTCTGTAAACTGGGGACTTACACTTACAGTATATAGCGCTTTTCTGGACACTCCACTCAAAGCGCTTTACAGGTAATGGGGATCCCCTCAACCACCACCAGTGTGCAGCCCCACCTAGATGATGCGACAGCAGCCATAGTGCGCCAGAGCGCTCACCACACATCAGCTATCAGGGGGAGGAGAGCAGAATAATAAAGCCAATTCATAGATGGGGATTATTAGGAGGCCATGATTGGTAAGGGCCAATGGGAAATTTGGCCAGGACACTGGGGTTACACCCCTACTCTTTTCGAGAAACGCCCTGGGATTTTTAATGACCACAGAGAGTCAGGACCTCAGTTTTACGTCTCATCCGAAGGACGGCGCCTGTTTACAGTATAGTGTCCCCGTCAATATACTGGGGCATTAGGACCCACATGGACCACAGGGTGAGCACCCTCTGCTGGCCCCACTAACACCTCTTCCAGCAGCAACCTTAGTTTTTCCCAGGAGGCCTCCCATCCAGGTACTGACCAGGCTCACACCTGCTGAGCTTCAGTGGGCTGCACATTGTGAGTTGCAGAGTGATATGGCTGCTGGCCAAACTTTGTCCAACTGCTAAGACAATGTCAGAACAACTAACATGCTCTCTGGGACCCAATCAATCAGGTTACTCCGTTTTGGGAAGACGCAAGTCCGCATCACTTAACGACCGACAGGCTGGATTTCCTGCAGTGCTTTCCTGTTCATCTCCAGAATTTATCATCACAGGACTAATTTTTAAGAAAGCGAGCAGAAGCCAGCTTAATCAGAGGTGAATACAAGTCAGTGCCCCTGCACTGGCCTCATCAAAACACTTTACTTGACAAATGTTTTTGTATAATAACAATAAAACTTTCTATGAGCACTTTTCAAGGGGTTCCAAGTGCTGAAAAGTGAAAGGCCTACAAACCATATCAAGTATGAAGAGGACAATTAAGGATTCTTGAATACATTCTAGGATGCATTCCAGGCAGGGATTTATATGGAAAATGTATCATAAATGTTACGTCTGCATTCTGTAGCATATGACAACACATGGTAGACCACTGGGCTTGTGGGAAGAAATACAGAATCCTTTTGTTCTAGGGAGTCTATCTCTCCTATCCTATACAATGCCTTGGATTATCATGCCACTTAACTAATGTGCTTCAGGCTTGGCACTGAGACTGGGCTTTTGTAAAATCAGGACAGTAGAGCCTTTCTTCAATGCTAGGTTCACACAGAGCCAAGGCCTAAGCTGTTGATGGTATCAGGTTTTCCAGATCTGCATTGTGATTGAGCAGATTGGCACTGCTCTCAAGTAAGTGCTTGACTACGATAATTGCCCTGTTTTAAAATGATCTAGTGTAACCCAAAAGCAAAAAACAAAACTTGAATGTTAACCCTAAAAGCGCTGTGTTTGCTTACCAGTGTTTGCTTACCATTTTGCTGTTAATATTTTAGTACGACAACATTCAAGTGTTGCGTGCCATTTAGGAGAGCATGCGCTTTCACTACTAAGCTTTATTCAAGACACCTGAAATCAAATTAAAAGGGATTTCTTAAAAATATATAAAGCCCTACTAAACACATTCTGTGGATTTCTTTTTTAAATTTGGGCTATATTGAACATGGAGAACTTGTAGCTATTCAGTCTATCTTTGGCATAGATTTCCCAGACTGTGCTCTAAACTTTCCCATAGATAGGATCAGCTTGACATCAGCCATGAATGTTTGAAGAGCAGAAGGAAGTCATCTGGAAAGCGATCTGTCACATGTTCAGAGTGCCTGCAGTGATTCAGTGGCCACCTTTGGCCTAGTCAGTACTATCGTCTCGCACAAGCACTCAGGCCTCGCTGGACAATCATTTCACCCATCCATCCAGTTTCTAATCACTTTAGAAACAACACTTAAAATGTTCATATTTAGCCCAAGTGTTGTCTGTAGACCTGTTGCACCTACTGTAAGATTTGTGAATCTCACTCTTTCAGGAAATGGAAGGGTTAACAAAATATGATGCTGTATCTGCACTCCAACTTTCCATTTATTGTACTGACACAAGAAATATAATAACCAATCATTCTTTTTACAGTTTTTTGTAGCAGACTTAGGATACAATTTGATTTGCTAAAAAAAAAATCCAAGAAATCTGATAAGGTGTAAAAATGAAAACTATTTAAACTATTAATTCCAAATCACCTAGACTTTAGAATCGATATTTTTTCTTTTAAGAATACATACATTCTAAAATTTTCATGGGACATTAATTAAGAACTGCTTCCTCTGCGATAAAAAGCCCATTTCAAATTTATTTTGGTCTTATATATATTTTAAACTTTTGCTGACAAATAAACGTTAATTCTCTTGATACTTTTAGTTACACTAGCAGATTGCCCTACATTTCTTATCATTGCTTGAGTTCCAAATAACTCTAAAATAACTTGAAAAACTAGATAGTTTTAAAGATAGATAAAACTAGATATACAATGTCCTTCTGCATTCTTCTATGTTTCAGATAAATATCTGTCTCATCAGATATAGATTACAAAGAAAAAGAAAAGGACCTGCCCCGTCAGCTGTCCCTCTCCAATTAACTTTGATTATATGTTTTCTTCCTTGGTGGTTATCTTAATTCTTCCAAAAACATTTAGTTTATTTTGTTGGTGATGGACGGCTTTGTTGTGTAAAACAGAAAACCCCAGGGATTCTTTATGTCAGGGTACACTGTAGCAAATATTGTAGAAAAACAGCTACGGGCATCCCGAAAGCACTGCTTTTATCTCTTGTCATTATACAAACAAAATAACTAGTCTAGATGGCACGAGACATACAAAGCAATCTTGTAATATACACTGGGGGACAGCACTGACGTTCTTTGCTCTCTCAGTCATTTCACTTTTTTTCTTTGCTTTCTTGCCAAAACTTTTAAAAACAAGCTGCTGCTACCAGTCTAAGTTCCTTTTATGTGACTTGGGAAACATCCACTTGCATACACATACAGTATTAATGGCGTGGATTATCAGGCAGACTACGGGCAAGAAAGAAAAGCTTTAAATGTCAACTGAATTGAAGTCCTTCACTTCTGTATGACGTATTGTACACTTTGCGTGGATCTGTTTTAGTTGCCTATTGAACAGATGCTTTTTTTATTATTCAATAGGAAAAAGCAACAGATTGAATAATGATTTTGTGAAAAAAAATGCTCCTGCTGATGATTAAACTTCATGTACCAGTCTCCTTTGCAGGCACAGGAGATGTTGATGATGAGCTACTGAGAATTATTTGGTTGCTTCAAATGAATCTACTGCATAGATGGGATTTATACGTATAAGAACAGTATTTGTGTGTGGTTCTCAAGTGGCTCAACTAATGAATGTATTCTTCCTGAACACTACAGTCCACGGATCACTGGTTTGAGCTAGCTCTGCAGTCAAGGTAAACTCCCCCATGTGGGAAAAATGAAATGAAGATGACTCCACTACAAGATGACGACTATTTGGAGGAAAGTATGCATACTCTCATATCTCAACAGCCCTGTTCTGGTATGAGGGCTGCAGCTGCAAGGCCCAGGTGACTGATAACTTATAATTGAGGAACATGCAAAGAAAGTAGCAAAAACTACGATTTTATATTAAAAATTAGTCAAACTTGAAATATTTAAAGAGATCATCATTAGGGCATGGTGGCATGATGGTGCAGTGGTTCCTGGAGAACTGTCTGTGTAGAGTCTGTATGTTCTCCCCACGTGTGTCTGAGTTTTCCCCACAGTCCATAGACATACTAGTAGGGTTAATTCCCTTCTGGGAAATTTCGGCCCTGGGGTGTGTGTCTGTGGGTGCCCTGTGGTGGACTGGCTTCCTATCCAGGGTGTACCCTGCCTTGTGCCTGTTGCTTTCTGGGATTGTGACCCTGTATTGGGTAAGCAGTTAAGAAAATGGATGGATGGATAATTATGGTAAATCTTTATTCCTTAAAACTGTTCAATCAGAATTAAAGTAGTTGCCCTGCTACTGATTTTAGATTTTTAACCTCAGTCTAAAGTGAAGATTTGTTTCCTTTTCATCAAAGTGCCCCTTGTAGTCCTGAATAAGCTATCATTCATTGATCTCTGCATACTTCGTTAATACTGCTCAAAAGCAAGAACGTTTTTTGCACACATACCATTTAAGCATGCTTTTGCAACATGTATTCAGGGACAGAAAAGGTAAGGAAAATGAAGTGAATAAAAGGTTAATTCTCAGACGTGCTTCTTTGGAAAAGCTAGAGGATGGAAACATCGAGTAAGGGTGGTTGTAAGGGAATCAAGCTTTGCACATGCAAGTAACAGCTCAGCTTATTGAACACAGTGAGAATTTCATGAGCAGCTAAAAATAATATTGGTTAGATTTCTCACCTCTTCAAAGAAAGCAGAGGGTGGCCTCATATTCACGGCGCAGCTGTATCTGTGATGAAAAGAAGATGATCAGAATTACAGGGATATTCACAAACTAATCACAAGAAAAAAGGCAGTGGTCTACATGTGCTTTTGTGTGTAGTGTGAAACAAAATGGTGTGTATCGCTGTATTATTGTATATCGGGATATTTTGTATGGGGCTATTCTTGTGTCTTTTCCAGTATATTCAATTTAAAAGGCCTTTCAATCAGCACATTGTAACAGAGTGTGTTTGAAGATCCTATTTTTTAGTATGATGTTGATATTTTGGAAAAAGTTGAAATCCTAGAGATGAATGTATTTTTTACCTACCTCCTGTAACATAACTCCACACTTTAGGTTAGGATTGTCTGATACAGGCGGCATTTTCATATACAACATCCCCAGAACACATTTCATTCATTTTGCACAAAATTAGAGAAGAATTGAGTTTTTGTCAACAACAGCTAAACACAATTAGAGAAGAACTGAGGTTTTGTCAACAACAGCTAAAATTTAAACAGCTTTTAGTATTTATTATTAAACAGCAATATTTATTGTGTTTTATAAAAAAAAGTTATTGTTTCTGCACATTTGCCATTTGAGATACTTCATATACAACTAAAAATGGGGATTACAGAGAAATAAAAATCAAAAGATGATGATTGTAGGACAACACACACCATAATATTTACTGTAGCAGTTCTTCACTACACATAGCTTATCAATTTTAATAGCCTTGGAACGAGTCTCGAGAACGTATTAAAGTTTCTGTATGTGCTGAGAAAGTCAAAAAGGGATACTGACATTCTCTTGATAACATCAGGCTAGCTTATTCTGAAGACATCCTAAATTAGCTTCTGCACTGAGGTATAAAAGAGAGTCATACCCTCAAAGTATATAGACTGAAATTTACAACATGCTTCACCCTGCAATTTTGATGCATTAATTACCTTCAGTCTTGTTTTTTTGTAAGTCAGTTTCTCAGGGTTTTATTTCGCCAGAAAGCTGCCGAGACATTTTATTACCTCCTGGGATCGCTGGCAAAGCACTTCAGATGTATAAAAGCCTAGATTTACTGTCACAACTTTCATAATTAGTATTCCTGTAGGTATTAACTGTACTTTATTGTAGCCGCAGGGTTTTACCCCACTTAATTGAGCAAAAGCATGCGTTCTAATCTGAGAGACTTAAAAGAGGGCTGTTTTTTTCTGTTTTCCCTAACCTGCTGACAAGACGACTGCTCGCTGTCTGGGCTAACCCTGAGCCTGAGACCACCCTTCACTAACATCCGGAGGATCTGTGAATGGGATCTGCTCTGCGTGTGAGACAAAAATGCACAAGCACTGAAGTACAACATTTTGCTAGCACTGGTATTCTTACTCAACGTGTTAAGGCATATAACTGTAATGTTTTAATACTATGGTCTTTATATACCAATTACCTATATGATTCTTTTAACATTTGTGGGATGAAAGCACATTGTTGGTCTTTTTTTATGAAAGTATTTTTTGCTTCGTTAATCATTTCGTCAATGAGATTTGTTCTGTAAATTGGACATCAACGAAAACACATATCGATATCTATGTCGGAGTATAGGCAAGTATTAAACAAGAACCTGCATGTTATGATAACCACACCAGTGTGCGTCATTTTAAATATTTATATCATCGTCTTTTGGGAGGAAATCTGAGATACTAGTATGTCTGGCAGGCTGGCTATCTTGATCTCTGCACTCCTGTATTACTTCAATCAGATCCAAAAGGTAACAGGAATAGCATCTGCATAGTCTGTGGTAAATAGTTAATCTCTTGTATTGAATTTCCTGTTTCAGCAACTCTGCCCTAAAGTGCTGCACCAACACGCTCCTTCTTTAATAACCTCAGGGCCCGGATCACGCAGTGTTATGTGAGAATAAATTGAGAAGTTAAGGAAGAACAGAACGTTTCTCCTGTGTTAAAAAATTTAATTGCTAGCAGATTTAAATCCTAGGAGTACGCCGTTGCAGTCCAACACATACACAGCCTTTACAAATAATGAGATCCGGGGTCATTATAGTGGCATTAATGAAGGAAAAAGGCTTTCTGCGCTGAACTCGTGCAACCTTTGGTTGACCGATCGCCCTGAAAAAAACTTTTAGGAGCCTTGTAGAATAACACTTTCAAACCAGGGGCTCTTGAATGGCATGTTCATTGTTCACCATTGTTTCATGTTTGGTTACACACTGGACTATTCCCCTACTCCAGGACCTAGGACCGGTCTGCACATCGATATTGCATTCATTTCTTTCTAATATTATTTAGAAAATATGAGATACAAACACTTATAAATAAATTAAAATGACCTGCTGTGACATAGAGGTTATAAAACCACAAGACATGACACCAAGCAGAAAACGGAGCAGACCCAAACACACCCTTATACAGTGTGGTTGCTTGGCCTTGTGCAAGAAGAAGGAACCTGATGACTATCATTCCAAAGCCCAGTGTTTATACTAAAGGGTATATTAAATGGGAACTGCAACGCTATTTTTATATTTACAAAACATCCGATGAGGTGAAGCGGCCTTATTACATTGTTAACAATCAGGCTTCTGAATACATCTCTTTTAATCCAATAGAAATATTGCCCTCGACTTTGAGACTAATACTACTTACTTGTTAACTCTGCCTGCAGATCACTTTGGAACATTTCTGCGGTGAAATGTCTGCTGCACAACCTGTACTTATTTTGCTTGTACAGTATATCACATTGCATTTGGTCATTCCAGTGACTAGCGACCAGGAAGGGCTGCTTCACATTGCAATTAGTAGGCGAGACCAGGGGTTTGCGACAACATGGCAACTTGCGGTACGTTCACAAAGTTCACGAATTTGCGCTTAATTCGTAATTTGTCAATTTTTTTGCTAGATTCAATAAAACAAATGTATTTTGTTACTGAGATTTAATTACCCGTCTGAGAAACTGGGACCGCAGTACTGAGAAACTACAGAAGTACAGTTTTCTGCATACCCCCACACCCAGCCCAGAAGCAGAAGCTTCTTCGGACTGCCAATCCATTCATCTGGGAGTTTCGACCTGGCAGTGAAGGCACTGAAGGAGTGAAGGAGAAGGCATGCAGGATCTTCTATGCCATTAGAAGGAGGTCCTACAACATCAAACCCCCTCATATCAAATCTGTCTATTAATATTTGAGTGCGTAATCTGACCCATTTCCCAATATGGCAGTGCAGCGTGGGGTCCACTCACAGACCGAGGTTATATACAGTAAAATGGGATAAACACCCCATAGAAACTCTGCACATGGAGTTCTGTAAACACATCCTCCAAGTGCAGAGAAAAACTCCAAACTACATGTACAGGGCAGAATTAGGTCGTGATCACCAAGAGCAATAAAGTATTGGCTACATCTAAAAAACAGTGAGCAAAACTCCTACCACCACAAGGCCCTGCTGAGCCAAATTCTGAGCCCTCTGAGCAAGCTGGTCCTAAAGCTCACTGCCCTGAGCCACACCAACACCAGCCAGCTTCTGGACAGCACTGCTAGAGCACCACAACTCAGACCCAACCACATCACAGCACAGATCAAACAGCAACATCTCACACACATGCAAACACAACATAAAGTGGAATGCTACAGGACTCTAATATTCACTAGGGTAAGAAACAGCAAAGACAAGCAGACTCTGATGAAGTACTAGCTTAGTGACCACAATCTGGCCATAGAAACATAGAAACAGTATTTCCTAAAATAACAAATTTAATCACACAATTCCCAGACCTGCCAGAACCACAACAGCTCCCAATCTTGCTGGGAGCGTGGGGAAGTAACTTAACTGAGCTGGCAGCCCCGTATGTGATCTCCCATCACAGCCTGAGGAACAGAGACTGACCCTCTCAAATAATAACATGTCTCATATGGTGTCTGTAAATGTTTACCTATTAAACTAAGCTAGTTTAGTTTAGATCAAAACCTTAAGCTGGGTTTGATCTTTACATACTGTAATGTCATGCCAATAAATTCATTTCAATACTGAATACTGTACACAGCAAATTTACAAGCACTGTACTATAAACATATAACCACCATTTATGGATTTTAACTTACACCATTAATTATGTATCAAAGTTGTATCTGTTCTTACATTCATCACTTCAAATAAATAAGTAGCAGGCAGCTGTGTAGCAAGGTGATCTGGCAAGGCTTTCCTTTCAGATACAAGGAGCTTCACACCTTGACAAGCAAGAGTACTGTGAGCTCAAATAGCCTACCATTGCAGCTTTCACTCACTTCCAGCAGTACGCCATTACCTACAGCTAGCTGCCATTTCTTATTCTGCATATTGTTATATATCCAAAAAACACCTGAGTGACGCAAGTGTCGATAAATGGACTCATAATTACAGAAAAGCTGTTTGTCAAGAAACAGGACTGTGAATCAGATGCTCGGGTACTGTGAGTACGGCATAGCTGCAGTTATGCTTAAAAAATATTGCTCAGAAAAAAAAACTTTGACTGGACAAAACTAACATGGCTAAAATGCACCAAATTAACCAATCTAACGGTGCTGAGCTCCGAGCGTTCACACACCACTCACAGACTGGATTCCTGACTTACTGTCTGCAGTCTTACACAAAGGCACCACTAGGCAGGCGGTCAAGTACAGGCAAAGAAACTCATTAAGCGATAACAGACCAAAAGGTCAGACTTACATGCAAGGATACGGGAAAGTTTCTAAGACCTACACTAGAGCGTCACATCTATGGAAATAATATCCGAAAAAACCGTCAGCAAAGAATTTAAAAAGGTAGGTTTTGCTTTATCAATGTGTTAGAGTTCTCTAAACAAGCAACAGAAGGAATCGATACACACATTTGGTAATCATATCAATATAGCTTTCATAAAATATTTTGATTTTATGAATGTGATTGATAAAGTTCCACAGGTAAGTGTTAAGATTGAGAAACGCGTATTAAACAGAAAAAAGGGCGCAAATGAAGGATGAATACTCCAATTGGGATTGAGTGCTTAGTGGAGTACCGCAGGTATCTCAACTAGGACCACTGCTGCTCTTAATTTATATCAGTGAGCAAGATTCTGGTATAGTGAGTAAACTAGTATAGTTTGCAGCTGATATTAAATTAGGACAATTACCAGGGGAAGCACCTGGCAGATGACATTTAATATTGAAAAGTGCAGGGTATTGCAAGCAGGTTCCTATAAATACCATAATACCACAATATGGAAGACTCTGAGCTAGAAGAGGCTACTTGTGAAAATAGGTGTTTACTGTATGGTAACATCCATTACATCTTTTAAATAATGTGAGGAAGCAATTAAAAAAGAAACAAAATGCTTGGATGTACAGTAAGAACCACAGAATTTAAATCAATGGATGTTAACGTTGCATAACACACTAGTAAAGCTTTATTTAGAATGCCGCATTAAATGTTGGTCACCACATTATAGAAAAGCTTCTACTGCTCTGGAATCAGTCCAGGGAAGATCAGCCTGATACATTCCCAGGCACAAGGGAATGTCCTATACCGACAAGCTGGAACTGAACCTTTTAAACCCTGAACAGAGAAGGCTACGAGGGGACCCGATACAAGTATTCAAATCCTCAAAGGTCACTAGGAAAGTCAGCACAGCGGACTTCTTCAGAGTGAGCAGTGAAACCCGTATCAGAGGGCACCAATGGAAACCAGCCAGCAGACAGAGCAGGTCAGGCAGCGAAGTGAAACTTTACTCTATCAGTTGACTTAAGGAAGGCCAGACTGTGTCAAACCCAATGTGGAATTTAGCCAAGACCATAGGACTGACCAGTCTGGTGCCAAGGTTTCAATACTGGTCAGGTAGTTAGGACCTTCATTTAACCTCCAATTCAGAATGAGCAGTGAAACACTAACCAGCAGACACAACTGCAACTACACGGGAGTATATTTAACATCGAGGACAGGAGTCAGCACCTGAACACAACTATCCAGCCATGTTGTTGAAGCTCATACAGTGCTTTCTTTCAAGAAACAGCAGGAGGAGATCCTTAGATCAATTGGCTACTAACTACCAAACCGACTCTGTGGGCTGAAGGCCCTCCTCTAATTCTTAACTCTTCTTGATGTTCTTATACTGAGAGGGTTCAAAAATGGCAATTTAATGCTTTTGGTTCCAATACTCATTTGTTGCATTTTTAATGTTTCTCAGGATATAAGTTTGGAACAGGGCTCACCAACAGGAGGAGAGCACAACCGTCAACTGTCATCCCCAACTGGCAGAAAATATACAGGCTTTCTTTGCTATTTTTATTATATTTCCAAAGATATCAGCAAACTAGTATTATTGCAGTTTTGCTTTTACCCACCTGCTAATGAGCCTGGGATTGGGGGACCATCTTGAAACCTGCAGTGGACACAAAGTTAAGTGTTAACACCCATCCTAGAGCCACACAGGAGATCAGCGCGTTCAGACCCACAACTTACAAGACTTACAACGTCTGTGGTTCTGTGGTCACTCGTCAGGGCGTAAATACAGAGCCAACCCACTGCCAAAAATATATATTTTTTTATTTTTAGTTTCTACCAAATGAACAGTAAAATGCCACAATCTATTAAGCTAAAGTGTTATGCATGAAGCTGAATGGTTAAAAAGGTATTTTTATTATTTGTCAGAGATCTGCCACTCATAGTCATGAAGACTGCTGAAGCAGTTCTGTTTTCCAGTGACTCTGGAGGAGCAGTGCGTATTGGTGTCGAGGAAAGTGCCTGCTTTTCCACCCAGGCTCCAAGAGGTAAAAACCCGTTCTAAATAGCTGACTTACTATATCTTTACTCCCCACCTCACAACCTCCGTTCGTCCGACTCTGGTCTCCTGTTCATCCTCCAAACCCATCTACACTCACTGGGTGACAGGAGCTTCTCCTGCTGTGCTCCAAAAGCTCTAGAATTCTATCCCTTTCCTGAGCTCTTTCAAATCAAGACTCAAAACCATCTTCTTCAGAAGGGCTTTTACTTAATGGGTTCTGTCTGTCCCTTGCACCTGCATGCTAAACCCTTGTTTTTAATTGTGCAAATGTTACCTCTTCTTCTTAACTTTTTTCTTACTGTAAAGCGCTTTCAGAAGTTACATCTAAATTCACTAAGAAAAGTTTCATTAACTTAAGTATTATTAAAATGAATAGGCTTTTAAGAGAAATCTACTGTAGCTGACTAAGTACAAATAAGAAATGTATAAGAATTAAACACAAACAGGCAGGCAATCATTGTGGAGGTTAAGAAGAGGATACTGTGTGGTTTAATCTGTAGCAGCTGGAGTGTAACCAGGGCAGAGGAAGCAGCCTAAGAAGTTTAGAAAGAGGAAATTGGCATTATTCTATACAAAGCGATAGCCACACTTGTAGCCTGTGCCTGTAGTGTTCCACATACAATATAAAACTTACAGAAACAGGGATGTATTGGTAATAAATGAGATGGTAAGAAATTAGGTCTCTTCATGCAAGAGAATTACTGTTGAATGATGTTGACAATATACAGCAGAAAGCTCAGAAGAACAGCAAGTCCACTTTTATAAAGACCTTATCTAAATGTGCTTCAAGTTGCCATTTTTTTTTAAGATACAGGGAAGAGTGTATTGTTAAAACCACTGAACAAAATGTATCTTTGTTTAAAGTATTTTCATTGCTGTCCTCCAAATCTCTCTTCAAAACATCCACCAACACAAAGGTCAGACCAAATGCATCACTCATTCGGGGTGCATATAAAAAAGCCATTTTTTCCCCCCTTTACAAACTTGACCAAAAAAATGGCAACACACAACATGCACCCTTCTACCACAGAGATGCAACGCATGCAGCTGAAGCTGAGAAAAAGAAATCACTGAAGAGACAAGGTAGCTCAGAGCAAAAAAAGAGACCAAAGTGGCAAGATTGTTCACAAGTAGCAGAAGCAAAGTTAAGAGAAAATGTCAGTGGCTGACTTACAACTAAGACTTCCCCTTGACATTGAGAGTTATTATATGGCTGAAATATGGTCCTATCTACTGCATTTGTATCTGCTATAAAATTTTTTAACTTGTATAGCATGTGTGTTCTTGAACGAGAGGGTGTAGTTTCTAGCGAGATATTTATAATGCTTACCAGCTTCTTCAAGTTCAAAACAACTCCCAGAAACCTTCTCAGAGGAGGATTTACTGGAGTGTCGAGAAGAATCAATTAGTTCTTGGGATGTGCTGAAGCTCTTTGGTACTGTCCCAATTCTTGATGGCATCTTTTCACCCCCAGGTTTGTAATGTGACCACTGACCACCCTATTCTCTCAGGAGAGACAGAAATGCTCTGGCCACATAATGTGGGAAGTGACAGATCCAAAGGTTCAGTTAAAGTTAACAGTTAAAATGCAAATGTGCAACTGTCTGTTAACGGGCTAAGGATTTTCACAACAATTTGAAAATGATCATCAACTTGCCAAAGTCTTGTTACATTCAAACACAAGTTTGAGCTTGATGAATGTACCGAGGACATCTGCTGCTAACAGTATTTACTTTTTTGACAACGTTTTGCTAGTATTGTAATTTCTGTACAGATGAGAGAAAGCCTAATCGCTCCTCACAGTTTTAGTGGGTCTTTGATGCATTTTCCAATTCTAGATGGGAAATTCCAACTTCATCCTAATTAAAGCAATGATACCAAGTGGTTAATTATGCACTGCCTTACTGAAAATTGCATGAGAGGTTGAAGGTTTCATGACATTTTGGTAGTGTCTTACTTCATTTTCTTAAACTTTTAGATTTTAATGCCGTTTAGAGGGCATCCCATTTCCCTATTATGTGAACGACTCGAAGCTGAATTAACACAGTCGCAATCAAATGTCCGACTGTTGAAATTAAACTTTCCACAGTTGCTGCTATTGGACCCTTCAGGATGTGCGAGGAATTGACACCATAAGACAGAGAATGAAAATAACCATGAAAGAAAAACAAGGAAACACTGTAATCAGCTGCACCTTTAATAAACTATTTTCAATGATGTTACAAAGACAGTTTAGATACAATGGATCATTTTACAGGTCCTCAATGTGGAACTTCTTGATGAATTCTTGTAATACTTTACATCAACTACCTGTACTCTGTATGCATGATCTCTGGAAGTATTAGAAGGCAAGGCATATTGCTAGGGAGGTTAATCTCCTGAGGTTTACCAGGCATGTCAGTGATATACAGGTGTCCTATCAGAAATAACCCAAATATCTCTGCCTGCCTGCACTTTCAGCCATCTGACCAAGGCCACTGAGAGTAGAGAGCATTTCTCACACTGACAGGAAATGCACAAGAGACATAATATCTGAAACGCAGAGGAAACTAAAGACAGAGGCGAACTCTTTTCAGTCTTCGTCTGACCTCAGCACATCAAAGTAGAAAGAAAAAGACCGAGTCCTCTAAAGACTTAAACACAACTGGAGGGCTGGATGGTGTGTTGAGGAAGGATTGACAGTAACTGCACACCCTTTTCCTTAATGCGTTTCCTTTATGAGAGGCAACCAATGGCAGTTTGTAACTTTCAACAAATGTAACAGAAAACACCTTGAAAAGAAACACAACTATACTTAAATATGAAAAGGTAAGAATATGAAAGCACAGTTTTTTTTTGTACAGTAACCTTTCTGAGAGTTAGCTTAATAAGGTACAACTACCGAGTGACGTACAGAAATCCGAAAAAGATCAAAACGCTTTGGCAAGTGAAAATCAAAATAGCTGTACAGGAAAGATTAACAAAATCATCATTATAAATAACTTAATTATACAGATGGGAGATAAGTTTACAAAAGCAAAGCTGTTCTTTCCTAGACCTGAATTATTTTCTTTTCAGCGAGTACAAATAACAAAAACGCACAGGCAGACCCTCTCAGCTGCCTCCTAACACTTTTTGAAGCCATACTGGCAAAACCCCGAGAATTCAGAATACACTTCCTATTGCATCAGCTCTTCTGAAAGAGGGTGAGGAACACTGAAATGCTTGGTGGGGGGGGGGAACAGAAACGCGCAGGAGTTCTAACAAGACCAGTCCAGGACTGGGTCATAATACTGAACGTGAGGAACAGACGTATGGACAGCACAACAAAGGCACCCAGACTGACAGGGGACTCCGACAGGCAAAACACTCAGTGAGTCAATAGCTTAAGCCTTGTGATCCAACTGACCAGTAGAGAGGGTTCCGCTGGGGCTGTCCTGGAGGAGGAGGAGGAGGAGGAGGAGGAGCTCGGGCTCTTTTTAGGCGAGTCTTCCTGGTAAGGAATGGTGGCGCTATTGTGAAGGTCTGCGTTCGTAAAGTATCTGCTGCCCCTGAAGTGATCTGCTGCCCGAATTAAATGCCTGTCAGTGGCTGGTCTGTAGAGCTGGTGAACAGATGGGCTTTCTTCTATGATGGGTGGGATCCGCTCGTTGCTCAGATATCTGTACAAGGCATCTTCGCCTGCATGAATGCAAATCCAAAGGTTTTAGTTGGACTCGAGGCAAATGAAATGTAACACTCTTTAAAAGCAAATCCTGGTTTCTGCTTTTCCATCTTATGTCACCGTGCTGTTCAGCACATTCTTGTGTTTTTCTGTCTTTCTTAAATGCAGCATGCAAAGTTAACAAAAACAATATTAATATCTTAGAAAAGCAGATTCACTGTGTTATTATAGTAACAGTGGGAACTCTTTCACACTGCACACTGTTGGATGCCTTTGCAAAAAAGCAATTCACAATAACAATTTCAAATAAATACTTTGGTTTATCAATTCAACTATCCAACACAGCCCTACTGAAAACAACAGTGTTCTAAATGAAAGACACAGGAGCAAGCAAGATCACGTTACACAGAGCTCTACGTTTTTATGACAACACCAAAGTAACTTTTTTAAAACCTTCAGTTCTCTTATTCCTTTTTAAAAATCTCAGTACCTCCATTTCTACATGCAAGACTGCGTTCTACACCATAAGCACTACTGAAAGACAGTGGAACTGAATTACAAATGCACTCTGATAAAGCAGGATATATGAGTGTGAATATGTCTTCTTTGGAGCTACTGTGAGGAAACCAACTGCAAGCAGCTGTTTCACAAGAATCTCATGCAAGACATCCATTTTCCCATCCATTTACTACTGCAGTTTAATTGAGCTGACAGCTGTTAGGCTTCAGCCTGTCTGGGCTCAACATTTCCCTACTGGGAGGAGCTTCTCATGGGTGTCAATCTGTGCACAGTTTAGTTAGTAGTCTCAAAAAACAGCTTTTACATCTACTTGGCGCATAGTTCATCAAGAGCAACTTGCACTAATTTATACAGTTGGGTATTTGACTGCCACATTTCAGGTGAAGCACCTTGCTCAAGGGGACAACAGCACTGTCCCACCTCTGGGACCTTCCAGTTTAGAGTCCAGACTACTAAGATACTAACCACTGCAACACACTGCTGGCCCTTATAACTACCTTTTCTCAGCTAGCACTCAATACCAACCCAGCTGAAATGTAGGGAGAAAACAAAGGGATATGAGGATTGGTTTGGAGTCTCTTTGTATCAGAAAGTAAGGCAATCCCATTTTAATTTGACTTTCCAACTTCGAATTCCAATTTCTCACATCCTCCAAAATAACAGCCTAAACTAACTGAGGCTGAATTTTCCACTGACTTTAGGTTTCTCTCGCGCTCGTTTTAATGCATTCGTTTTACAAGCTCATGCACAACGCTTTCTGCGAGCTGCAGTCTGGAGGCCCAGTGCCAGCCTCTGTTCATTCTTCTCTTCCCAAGGCTAGGCTTGTGTAGCTGTTAATCAAATTCACTGCCATTGGCTTGAAAGAGATTTTCCGGGTTACAGCTACTTTGCCGATTCCTGCTGCCTGCAGAGTTGCACTGTGCAGAAGTGTACCTTTTCTCCCTGCTGTCCAAGGCTTTGAGCAATTATCCATCGGTCCCAGGCAGCTCCCGTCCACCGGCATGGACAGCGGTCGAGGTTTTCCTATAAAGGGTTACAGCTCTACATTAGGAAATGAACTCTGCTGACATTTCAGCAGGAGGCACAGTTTACAGGTTTTCAGGTTTTTGTATTCTCTCTAAGCTTTTTTTACATAATGCGCAGAGGAAAAGACTCTCGGTGGACTTCCAAACGAGCCTTTAATTTAATAATTAAGCAATGCAGATCATTATGGGCAAAGGAATATAAATTATGGTGAACGGCACAGAATGAACTTAAGAGTATCACCCGAATGAGCCATAAAACCCATTTTCTTTATCGTTGCAGAAAACAAGGGAAGCTCTTAATTGAGAGAACTGGACAGAAGCTGGTGAGTTCTGCTGATTTAGCACTTTTGCACTAGTAACAGGACTATTAGTTCATTTAAAAAAATATCTTCAAAATACAAGAAATTAGGGCAGGTGTGTTTGTGGAGGATTTATACAGATATTATTCCTTATTCATTCCTTTCTATAAGTTTTGAAAAGGAAGAAGGAAATGCACTGGTAATGTTTCCTTCCTTGAGCTGCACGTCTGACGTCCCGTTTTCCCAAGCCTCTAGGCCTGAAGCAGGCGGGGGTGTGAGGAGCGAGGGAATGGCCGGGCTCCTGCGTGCAGCGCCGAGACGCCTCGTGAATTGGGAGCGCTCAGACGGCGGAGCGCGCCTACCGTGCGAGGAGGTCCTCTCGCGCATCCTCGCGGGGAGTGCGGGCGCTCCGGCCGGACAGACGCCCAGCTGGTCGTAATCGGCGATGGTGAAGCGGCGCCGGCTTTCCAGGTCCAGGAAGGAGTTGGGCGACTCTGAGCCCTTCGGTCGTGCCGTGACGCCCGCGTACTTGTGGCCTTTCACATCACTGTAGAACACAAAGTAAAAAAAACAAAACAAGTATAGTTATGTTTGCTTTTGAAAAGTAAGAGAAATGTATGAATATATTGAAGTTCAGGAGGGGAGCTGCGTCAGCATGCGTAGGCTGCAAAGGAACAAGTATTAGGTTTACTCCATGCTGAAAAGAGAAGAAAGAAAACACAACGTTTCGGCCGTGGAGCCTTCTTCAGGTGTGAGCCTCACACCTCACACCTGAAGAAGGCTCCACGGCCGAAACGTTGTGTTTTCTTTCTTCTCTTTTCAGCATGGAGTAAACCTAATACTTGTTCCTAAATATATTGAAGTAGTTCCAGTAGGGAGCTGCGTCAGCATGCGGAGGCTGCAAAGGAACAAGTAAAGGCTTATTCCCTGCTGAAAAGAATAGACAAGAAACACAATGTTTCAGCTATGGAGCCTTCTTCGGGTGTAAATATTATATTGACTGATATTCTTCTGACTAAGAGATGACAACGTCCACAGAGGCAGCATCTCACAAGCAGCTGCTTTGATTAGATGTAAACATTTTTACTGCGGCAGGCACGGGACAGGATACACCCTGGACAGGACACTGGTCCATCGCAAGGCGCACGCACATATGAACACACTCACTCTTGGGTCAATTTTCCTACAAGCCAATTAGCCTACCAGGATGTCTTCGGACTGCAAGGGGAAACTGCAGCACCCGGAACACAGGTAGAACATGCAAACCCTACACAGACAGCACCCCAGGTCTGGAATTGAACCCGGGGCCCCAGGGCTGTGAGGCAGCACTGCGTCAGCCCATGACCCCTATGGCTTAACGCGAGTGTTGACTGCAGACGCAGTACCATCCACAGGCGGGCTGCTCACCGGGGAGTGTACGGAACAGCAGGGGGGGGCGGGATGTACAGGTCCAGAATGGCGGGCTTCTCCTTCTTGATGGGCGAATCCATAGTGCTTTCAGGAGACAGGGCCTTGGTCAGGGGAGAGCCCGTCTGCAACAGAGAACACGCGGGTGAGAAATCCCCCGAACCCCCCTGGCTTCCAGGAGGAACTCGGCACCGCTCCACACCCAACCCCCCCAACTCAAACACTCACGCCCCACCTTATATCAGCGCTTGTTTCGTTGGAGGGCAAGCCGGTCCACATCGTGCATTCCTTACAACTTGCTAAAAGAACTGTAAACTGAGTCAGCCCACTGACTAAAAAGTTTATTTTCTTCTGTATAAGGCCATAATATTGCAAAGTAAGAATGATTATTTACGAGCACTTATGTGGTACGGAGCTAAAAGAACAACAAAAGAAACCAGTCATCTACTGATGAAAAGGCCCTTGTCAGTACAATCTGCACAGTTGTGATGACTTGAAGCCAATTTCTTTTCCCAGCATAGAAACAAAGACCTGAGATTTTAAATAGAAGATGCCAGCTCTCATCGGATGATGCAGGGTCCTTTTGTTCTTTAATAGGTCACCAATGTTTTCAGGAGTTCGAGCATTAACATTTCTCATTCACTAATATTTCCTGTATATGGGAGCGTTTTAGATTTGGATGACTGTTACATAAGTGGATTAATGAGGTCCATGATGTTCATTTTGTTCATCAAAAGCGAGCGAGCGTGTTAGCCTTTTTAAAGAGCTGCACACTTCTTCCACATTCTTATTTTACTACAATACTGTATCTTCAGGTGTATACAGAAACAATACAAACAACACGTTATTAACAATGCAATGCTTAGACTAGATAGCCTGTTTAAGAGTAATATTAAGAGAGCCGTAGTGTTTATTAAGGCTTTAGTCTCAGAACAGGAAGGTTGTGGGTTCAAATCCTGGGTAGGATACTTCAATTAAGTACAAATGAGTACAAATTAATTTCTCTCCATGTGAAATTGTCAGACAAATGTTTTTTTTTTGCACCCTTTGGTACCTCCCGAGTACGAAATGCCGATTGATTAACAATCTAGATTAGATTCTAGAATTCTAAATCTGTTCCACAATCAAAAGGACACTGTTTCACAAAGATGATGCACACCGATGAGGAGAATGGGGTAGAAACTCTGGGAATCTTGATGGCAGGAATATTTCAATGTGAAGTCATTAAGGAGGGGGTCCCAGAGCTACAGTCCAGTAGGTTTTATAGGTAGCCTTTAATTAACCAATTTCTCAATTTAACTTTGATCACTGAAACAGGTTTTTTTCATTTTTGCATTTGAGAGAATATAAAGGCTGATGTAGTGAGTAAGAAGGGATAGCTGGATGGCGGATTTCCAGGACAAGGCCTGCGACAGCACTGATGAAATCGCCCTCAACAAAAGAAGCCAATAAGCCACGGATGGCCTTTCCTGATCAGGTCCCATCGAGAATTTCACTTGGCAACGGTAGAGCGTGCATGTTGGCGAAACCCCATGGCTGACAACGTCCTGGTGGTCTTGACTATATTACAGGTGTGTAGGCATGCAAGCAGTCGTGGTGCAGGTCAATGCAGTGCTGAAGTAAGCCCAGAAGGTCATCGGGAAAATGAGCAGAGAGACGCCACGTTCTCTCATTCCACGTCTCTGAAAGCCGAGGGCACCTCTACGTGCTTTCATATCCTCAGACAGCGGGAACTGACCCCTTTGTTATGAAAAGGGACAAATCTGGAAAGAGCACGTATTTACACGCCAGCACAGAAAGAATGTTCCTGACCGCCAGAAATGCCAGGCTTGCACGGTCCAGTTGTCGCTTCTCTCTCAATGCCTCGGTCATTTTAAACACGCACTTCTTTGCGACTGAGCCGCGACAGGTGTCCCGCTTTCAGACACTGCCGGAAAACCCGTCTGCATAGGTGGGCCACCCATGGCAACTTCAGGAATCGGCTTGCCGTCGACGGTCATCCGAGTACACGCGGCTCAGTTGGCGTTTGGCAATCTGGAAAAGCCCTTGCCAGTCTGTGAGCCCCACTACAGTATTTGACAAAAACAACATACAAAACGTGCTCGGATCCTCCCGTTTCATCCCTGCTGGCGGTAACTGGGTGGTCTTCCAACCTGCCCCGACCTGCCTGCCCTCACATTCGCGTCACCGGTCTTAAAAGTAAACCGAGAGCACTTCTCGTTCTTGCAAGGCGGTCGGACCTTTTTCCTTCTTCTTCGCAGGTCCCCCCCCGCGGGCAGAGGGCGGTCTTACCTGTACCAGAGGGGGCTTCCAGCGCATGTTCTTCAGAGGCGCGGGCATGAAGCCCGTGGTGCTCGCGGGCCTCTTCTTCAGCAGGAGCACGACGCCGGCGGGATCCTCGCGGAGCTTGCCCACCAGGTTCTTCAGTTGCCAGCCAACCTGATTCGAGGGCGGAGGGCCGCGTTAAGCCAGCAGACCGTGGAACATCATCCCCGGCACCACCCCAGCCGCCCCTGCCCACCTCTGGCTATGCCGCGGGAGTGTCTCAGCAGGCCCTGTGAAGCAGGCCAGGCCTCCCAGTGAACTGTTACCAATACAGGGGTGCAGCTGTAAGCTCCCCCCTCATACCACCCCCACACTCATGAAGTAAAATAGGGAAATTAGCAATGGAGGCTGGTTTTAAAAACGTAGATGATGATGAGGAGGAGGAGGAAGAGGTGCTGGAACTGCGTTCTGTCTTTTTGGAAACATTACATAATAAATATTTGTGTTTAATTCAAACTGCTGTTTAAATATCCTTGAAATCAAAAGTTATACTACATATATATATTATCTTATGTACAATATTGGTTATTAATAACAACAGTACAATACTGTACCAGTACTTTAATATATTGGGGTTCTGGGAGTTAAAAGCCTATCTTCCAGTCCCTACCCTTACAATAATCCACAGTTTTTAATGGGAGAAATTTCTCCATTTTACATTGTGTAGTGAAGTCTACATCCTTACGGTTCCTACCCCCCCATTTAACATTGTCCTTCTGAGGGGAAATTCCCTGTTGCAGTAGTTTTGCTATACATTGCGCTTTTGGGATCCCTAACCTCAGTGTAGAATGAGGACCCCCCCCCAGCACCTGCAATAATTATGGTGCTCTTTGATGGGGAGGCACCAAGCGTAGTGGTTAAGTCCGTTGGGTTGAGGGTTCAAGTCCCTGCTGTTGCACCTTGAGTGAGAAGCTTTACTGCAGTTGATCCTGTCCAGCCAGCTTTATAAACAGGGACCAGCATTGCTGGGGGTAATCCCCTTGATAAACCAGCATCCCTGCGGTAAACCAGTGTCTGTTGAACTCCGTGGAAACCAGGAGTGAGCCACTGTGGCTTTGGTACAGCCTTTACCTTTCACTCTTAACAGAAATAAACAGTATAAGCTGGTTAAAAAAAAACATTCTCCTAAAAGTTGATGAAATAATTCTGTTTGGCTTTAACTCTGTTTTAACAGCTGTGTCTTGTTAGCTTCTACCCCTCTGGAGCAAGTGAATGACAGCAAGGACAGGCAGGGAAGGACAGCCGTGCAGGCTCTTACCACAGTCTGCTGATTGACTTGAATGACTTCATCCCCAGCGTGTATCTTGCGTGTCCTGTCAGCTGGAGACTGAAACCAGACAAAGAGAAGAAGTGAGCGGCACTGTGCAGAGGAGCTACCACATTCCCTCCTTCCTTTCAGCATCCTATCAGGAATTCTGGTTTGACAGGCCAAATACACAAAATGATAAGACCGACAAGAGAGCAGAAGATGGACCAGAGATAGAAACAACAGCTCCATTTAAAAGATGTTTTGTGCTTTCAATGGACCCTGCTACTTCAAGCTCTATTTTCTTCCTTCATCTCCACTCTCGATTCCTTCTGTTCTC
Organism: Atractosteus spatula; assembly: GCF_055471065.1. Lineage (NCBI taxonomy): Eukaryota > Metazoa > Chordata > Actinopteri > Semionotiformes > Lepisosteidae > Atractosteus > Atractosteus spatula. The sequence continues at coordinate 66,613,651 of NC_142707.1, forward strand.
CTCAGCCCTGACTCCTGTCCACACCAAACACAGTACAGTTCTAAGTTCACGGAAGCTTCAAACAATCCTACTTATAAGCATTCATTCAGTCCCTCCCGTTCATCTCCCATCACCCCTTATCTTTTTCATCCTCCTCGGTCCCCCAAAGCCTCTCTCATACTTTTCTTTTAAGATTATCTCACATTCTTCTGCTGCTCCACAAATTCGATATCTGCCTTACTATAAAACTACTCAACGCCCCTTCCCATCCCTCTCGGCATTCCTCCCTAAAACTATTTTCTGCATCTTGATTTCTGCATAGTATTCCTCTTTTGGACTTAGCCTACCATCTCACAGTGAGATCTCTGCCGCTTACTCCTGGTTTATAGGACATTCTCAATTGGCACTTGAGCGGATTCTCTTTTCCACTGCAATACAGGCTTCTGGGAATTTTAGGCCCTGCTTGAGAAGTTCTTTGCCCACTTTTTGACCACTCCTTCCAGATTTTGTGGAACAGATCTTTCCCCTCCACTCTTCACTCTACTTGAGGAACACCACATCTCCACAGGTGTTCCTCAAGGATAAGAGCTAGGACCTTGTTTGCTTTATGTCATCCTGCACTTTGGGGTCTCTTACTTGATTGTGGTTTCTCCCATCATTTCTACATTCGTGACGCATACGTTTTGCTCTGACATTTTTCATGGCTAGCCAACAAACTGAATGCCTCTTCTTGTAGGATACATTCACATCACTTCAAACTCAAGTTTGCAAACCTCTGAAATCTTGACAGACCCTTTACCTTCTTCCTCTGCTAAGTCTGAATTCTCCATCACACACTCTTCCCTCCTTGCACTGCAAAAGGTTACCCCTGATCCCTCTCTTTCCCACTCTCAGCACATCTCTCCCCTGACACACCTGACATGCTTTTCCAAACAGAGGAAGACTTTGAAGAGGCTTATAGTGTGTCTAATGATCAATGGTGATGCCACTTCCCTATTAATCAACCAATAATCTCAGCTCCCAGGAGAGAGATGGTTATTATTTTTTAAAAGAGCCATCTATAAATGTCAAAGAATAATACATGCTCCATTATAGCAGTGGGTAGGCCGATTATCCTAGCTGCATGGATCAGGCATTTTGAGGTGTGCCTCATCTGATGTTTTATTTTCCATTGGAGACCAGCAGCATTTACCACACATGATGCATTCTAGTTTGATGGCACTTCCTGTAAAGCTTGCATGTGGGCGACTCTGCAAGCGGCGATCATGACACTGGAGATGTGAAATAAACAGCTGACGAGGTCTTTGCGGAGACTCCGCACATGGAACCTCTCCCTTCTGCTGTAACTCGAAGATTGCAAGGCCATACTCACGTTTTCTGTGGTCCCTGTAATCACGTGGAGCCCATCGTAGGTTGATTTAATGTACATGCCCTGAAAAGAAAAGAACCGTGACTACATTTTCTCACAAAATTCTCCAGGGATACAAATCGACGACTACCGATGTGACATTCAAATCCCCTGAGCAAAGAAGGGCTGAAGGGAATAAGAGTAACAAAATAAATTGCTGTACCATTTTTGGATTTTTCATTTTCTCTCCATCAAAAACTAAAATGCAGTGTATATAATATGACTATGTAATTCATTATACTTTGAAGAACTCTTAAGCATTCAGAATGATAATTCATCTCAGTACATTTATTTTTAAATCAGATTTTAAAAATAAAGACTTATGGCCACTACAAGACGTCTTGGGCAAGAAGATCCGGACTAGCTTCAGAAAAGATACAGTGGTAGTCTGTCCAAGCAGCACCTTGAGATCATTACCAGAAGCTTTGCTTTTGTATCTGTACAAGCGGATGGCCGGTGTTTAAACATTCCTGTGCACTGCTTGAGAACTTCGAGAACAGCAGGCAGATCTTACCAGTCCTTCCCCAGACCTGATGTTGGTCAGCTGTACCTCCTCCAGACAGGCACATTGGCTCATGAAAGGATCAGAGGTAGTCCTCATGGTCTGGTCACAAATTCCATTCAGGACCTTGGACTGAAATCCACACAAACCAGGAACCGTAAAGACCAAACACCACTTCACAGTATTTAGAAATTAAAAGGCAGATGACGAAGAATATAATTTATATTTCTTAACTGTTCTTTACACTCATTCCTTAAAATTTAATTTTCAACATTTTTATATCTTCCTAGCAGTCTCTCACTGGGGAAAATATTTTCTATCTATTTCTACCTAACCTTTCTATTTCTAGTCTGTGGAGTGAATTATATGATGGTCCCCATGGAAGAAGAATTTTTTATGTTTTATCGGTCTGCCCTACAGCTTCAGTGGAGCTAAAACAAGGTCTAGTGGGAAAGGCACTCCCCTATTCTGGATAATGATCTTTGTCTCCTCTCTGCCAGCCCATCCAGCAACTAAGTGATTCGGTGATCTCATTTAGCTGCTTCTTGAAAGAAGCCAGGGTATCGGCTTCAGTAAGGCTGGGTGAGCTTTACGAGAGTTTGGATTTTAAAAACTTCCATTTTGTGGGACAATAAAACTCATTAGTATTTAGTCTTTTATGTCTGAGAAAGGAGGAAGTCTACCGTCACAGAATTATGTCTGGTTAATGTCGCAGGCAGGAAGTTCTGATTAATGGGGCTGCAAATTCGGCAGTCTGTGTATGGAACAGCCAAATCTGGTATACATTACAGAAAAGCGATACACGTACAGCCTTTTCACATTACTCCTTTCCTCTCATTCAAAGAGAAGCACCTAACCCCTTTTAAGAGGTACAACTATCGTGACTGTCAGGGACACAGTAAAAAAACATGAAATACTTACAACTTCAAGGATTGTTTCTTCCATTTCGTAAACCGTGCAATCCTGAAAAGGAGAAAGTTTTGGATAAGATCAGATACAGTGCTGGACTCACTCATTTTATTGAAAAATCTCTTTTATGACTTGCACAATTATCAGAGCCACCGGACACTGTATAATTAAACAATTGGAGCTAGAATTAATAGAAATGTGTTATTTTACTCCTGGTAAATAATATACAATATGGATGAGGCAGCGACAAGTAATATTTGCTGCTTTGGCAAATGAAGGATACAGAAGTTTCCTTCTAGGCCTCAGGTGAAGCAGTAACATTGGATCTGCACTACGTGCAACTGCTTTTCCAAAGAGCTCAGTTTGGAACAGCACTGCCATGCTGTGGCCCAATCTTCTTCACACGGGAAATGGTAGACAGCAGACTTACACAGAAAAGTCATCAAATAATAGGTTATTTCAGTTGCTGAAGACATTTTTTACAAGCGCATAGCAACTGGAATAACAGTGCATTTTTTTCATAGAATGGCAATACAGTTGTGGGAAAACTTCCATTACAGGCACTAAATCATAGCCTTCCTGCTAGAACTCTAACTTACAGGGATACATAATAAGGCCTAAGAGGTCAGTACAGGCATCCAGAATAGTAGCGGAAAAGGACAAAGACAGAATATCAGCAGCTCAGAACAGAAATTCCCACACTGTGTACAGCAAAACAGCACAGAAATTAAAAGTAGGCATTTGTACTGCACAATATAAACTCGGTACAACTGAAAGAAAGCACTTTTTAACAGTCCATTTCATGCGATTATCAACAATGTGCTTTTATCCAAGAGGAGCTGTCAGGCTCTTCAACCTTTTGCGCTGACAGTTTAAGAGGGAGGACTGATTGTTTTCATATTTCCTAACCTTGCACATTCCACTGTCCAAGAGGCGGGACTATCCAAAAGCACATAAACTTTACATGCCAGCGTAATGCTGTCTTTGCACAGACAGCATAAGCTCAACAGTCCACAGAAGCAGATGACCTGGCAAAAAAAATAAGTTTTAACTGCTCTTTTAAAAAAAGTATTTCATTCCATCTCTCCTAATGTCCAAGGAAAAAAAAAAGTGTTTTACTACCCTCATTTACGAAAGCGAGTCTCTTTATTGTCGAATCATGCTCCATTCACTCACTCAGGTCAAAAACAAAACAACAAAACTCACCCGATTCTCCAAAATACATAGATGCAACCTGAATGGATCTATTCTCCTCACAACACTTGGTACATTAGATTGGCACACTGTGGTCCAAACAAACGTCGGAAATATTGAGGACTGGCCAGATTTGCGATGACAACCTTTTGCATTTATTTAGTTTCTTTTACAGACCAATAAGCTTATTATTATAATAACAACCATCTCCCCAGTGCAACAAGGCTCTGTGGCACCAAAACTGTTACAGAAGTGATGTCGGCTCTCCACAACTAGACATGGTGGAAGACCACTCTCTTGGGTGTGTGGGGTTCACCGCTGTCCGTGGGTGTCGCTGTGTGGCTCTGAGCCATTGAGCCAACATGACCGCCCCCTGGCAGAAGCAGACCAGAGCAGAGCAGCACTGGTCACAGCCAAGTTAAAAAAAAAATGAAGAACCAGCGGTATAAGATGACAAACAAAGACCCACTGAGTAGTACTGATCAAGAAGGCTTCCACTTATCGGCCAACGTGGGGCCAAAAGCTCCAAAGCAGAATAATATCAGGTCAAAAAGTCTATTTTCATGACTGGTACAAAGAACATATTCATTCACAAGTCTTCTAAATGACTAATGATTACATTTCCAAATCAGTCAGCCTCAACATTTGTTTAATCAAACATTTGCTTTAATACCTTCTTTGCATATTCTTGGCAATCGTCAAGGTTATCTGAAACTACAGAACTGTGAGCTATTGGAAAAGCCGTTCTTCTTTCTTGGGTGTCATCTCTACTATCTGTTCTATCAGGTTCAAACCGCAAGAGATTAATACATTGAGAGAGGTAGGAACTGGGGTAGTCAGATTACATTTTGGAAAACAGCCTAGTTCTGCTTACTCTCTACATAGCAACTGCACAATTTATAAACTTGTTGTGGGTCATTACCCTGTTGTATTTTCCAGATTTTTAATTCGTACTGTAGCATATCAGTAAACGTATTTTGTGGGGGCAGAAAAAAGTGTTCAGATGTTTTACGATGCTTTGCTTTGGGAAACGAGACACCAGCAAAGGATTTTTTTTTTAGTTAACTTGGAATATTCCTCATGATTGTGATTTTCTGGGGGGGGGGGGGATTATTATGTTTAGTAACCTTAAGTATTTAATTCAACAACAGTATAATGGTAGTGTTATTTTCCAACACTGGAAACGGGATACAATTATACAGGGGATATCCCTCTGCTGTTATAAATTCCACGATTCTCATCACTTACACTCAGCAAGCATTTTAAGCAAAATCCAATGGAGGCCGACGTATCTATTGTTGGCCAAGGACATAAATTTCAGCAGGTTTTGTCGGAACTCTGTCTAACATGAAGTGTGTCCTCACACCAAACGAGGTCCCTGACCTACTTACCACAGTCGTGTAAAACCCATTGAATTAGACAAAAGAGCTCTTGTGCCGCCTCAGGCTTTCAGAACACAGGGACTCACTCGACTCTTTTATCCTCTGTGCAGTTAACCGAGTCACCTAGATGTTACTGTTTATCAGTTACAATGCCTTTGCCTTTAATGCGTTTAAAAAGAGGTTAACCAGTGCTGCATTAAGACGGAGCACGTCTAGACTGCAGGGGTTTCCCTGCTGCTTGTGATGCATCTCTGAGGAACAGTGAGCAGCTGATGGAAAATAAATCTACTGGATGAAAAATTTAAACTTCAAACAGCTACCTGGGAAATTTCAACTCTGCTTTCAACAACCCAAGCCCTCTATAATAAATCTCAGCCCTGGAAATCACCAACATCAATAACTGGAATACCACTGTTCACCTGAAATGTAATAAATATTCCTAAACATTTAATACACCAGCTGTCAAAGGCATGTAAAAAAAAAAAACTCTGGCAAATTAATGGCAAGCTCTGTTGTTCAGTTTTCATGGTGCACTCACAATACCAGATCGCATTTTTCGGGGTAACAGAAGATAAACCCCCGTATACAAGAGAACCCTGCTCTGAACTTCCATCCATTTATCATGATAACATAATAGATTGCACAAAAGCGAATATAATAATTAAATCCTTGGACAATTAAAAAAAGAGAAAATTATACTGCTTTATTGTCAGGACAGAAATGGGTTAAAATGTACTGAAAGGAATATTACGAGTAGTGCTGCAAAAGGTTAAACACACAGCTTCTTTACACTGCATTATCGCCAAGCAGACAGCAAACTCACCTTAAACCAGCACTGTGAAAACATTCAAGGAAAGAAACAAAGAACATATGGTGACACAATCATGGACACGAATGCTGGCCAAGTTCTGACTACCAGAGATTTTATGGAATGGTAAACTCTCTTTCTCAGATTAATGTCTGACACTGAACATGGATGTGGGTACAGGCAGAAGGCACGCTGCTGTCTTGAAAAACTTTCCCCATTACAATATGTTCTCAATATGTTCGCAAATTGTACCAACCCACTGAGCAACTCAGATACTAGAGGTCAAGCAAGAAAGGCTTAGAAATAAGAATAGGGGCTAGTAATAAAGAGAGCATACTGACCTTTTGAACTGTGGTTGTTAGATCGAGGCACAGTTGAATGATTTTGTTCTTTGTGGAGGAGAAATCACTGATCCCTGTCAGGGGTGTCCTGTAACCAAAAAAAAAGGGACTGAAACAAAAGATGGGTCACAGAGCAAAACAGAGCTTGCGACTGTGGCGATATCACACATCTGCCATCCGATGTGAAACAGTCGATGAACTGAGATTCCGACAACAAATCCTGGAGCATTTCCACAACCGCTGCCCATTTTCGCACTGGTGAAGTGCTGTACACACTCCTTCGGTCTCAGGACAGAGGCCGTAAGCCCTTTTTCAAACAACATTGGCCCAAAGGGAAAATCCCCTTTATAGCACCAGAATTTTGGGGTCTGATCAAGCCTCTCTCATCCACTTTGAGAGCCCCCAACCTCTTCTAAACTGGCGTTTATAACAAAAAAAACGAACAACAAACAATTACAGGAGGGATGCCAATGCAGCGCCAAGTTGCTTTGAAAGTAGAAAATTACAGAAAAGTGTGAACTTTTCTCTTGAACATCACACAAAGCCATATCCTTTTCTTTAATAGCGTGTCAAATCGTCCCAGCAACTGTCGATGAGTGCAAACACGTTGCAGTGCACACCACATAAAACGCACATGATGACAAATTTACTTCCCGGTTTTGGATACTGGATTAGACGGTCATGACTGCGATTCCACATTACACAATAGTCAGGACATAATATAGCACCAAAGAGCTTTTGCCGTCTTTGACATTATCTGAAAAACGAATTGGGAGCCAGGAATTCGATTTTTGAGATGAATCCTTCCAATAAGAGAGCCTTTCTGTAATTAAGAATTCCATTGTACCAGTACATGTACCGGTTACATATGGCAATAAAGTTCTCGTTCAAGTTCAAGGTCATTATCTATACGGTATTGTGTGGATCACTGTATGCGAGGGTGACAGAGTCCAGCTTTCTGTTTTAATGTTACCTCCTGAACTCAGGCCACAGTTCTCTGCAGACTCTGGGAGAACGAGAGCGGATCCCTTTACCGCCGCTCTGACAGGGGCACGCTTGGGTTTACCTGTCGAGCCACGCCAGCAGAGCCTTGGCGGTCCCTATGAGCTCCACGACGGAGGTGAGGAACTCGTTGGGGGGCTTGCGCGAGGCCGTGCCGTCGTACGAGGGGCTCCTCCTCCTGCTGGCGGTGGAGTTCTGGAGGTTGTTGGCCGAGGCCCTCATCTTCGCCACCAGGTCCTTCAGGTTGCTGGTTTCGAGCCCGTAGTTCTGAGAGAAGAAAACGGGGAAAAATCGGCTTACAGAGAGAGCGGAGGCTCTTGACCGCAGACGCCTTGAAACGCAGTGAACTCGGACAACGGGAAAAGGGATGCAATTTAGAACTCAAATAAACCACTTCAAGAAAACGTAAAACGCATCTCAGAGCCTTGGTCAACAACCTCCAGAACTCCATGTCAAGCAGCTAATATTATTTATAAACAGATTAATTTTAATCGTATATGTACTACAATTCTGTTAATGGTAACGATGCAAGATTAATGTACATGTAATTTGTTGCTCGGGTAAATAAGTTTGCATTGCATACACAAATGCCACACACACACACCTATGTGTAATCAATCCAGACTTTGCTTTCTATTTGTTATTCAAAATGGCAGCACCACCCATTAGACAAATACAATTGTATGCCACCTGCTCTGAAGAAAAACACAATTGCCTCTCGCCTGCTCTGGGCAAAGTCTGCAATTTTACCCTCATCAATTTCTTCCCACAGAAGAAAGGAATTCCTTACGACTGACAGTGCTCCCGTTACAATTCAAAGAATGCTTCAAACATTCCTCATTCTGAGAAAAGTTATGATCGAGTTAAGATAAAGCATATATACTTGAAACTAATGAAGCTGCGCCTGTGGCTGGAACGTTGCGGATTCAAATCCCGCGGCCGGCAGAGGAATCCTACTCTGTTGGGCCCCTGAGCAAGGCCCTTAACCCAACTGCTCCAGGGGCACCGTATAAATGGCTGACCCTGCGCTCTGACCCCAAGCTTCTCTCACTGTCAGTGTGTCTCATGGAGAGCAAGTTGGGGTATGCAAAAAGACAAATTGTATATGGCCAATAAAGTGATCTATGGTTATACAAGATTGGCTGTCACTATTCGGTTATAGAAAAATACCAGTTTTTGTAGGAGAATGCAGCTTCAACATGAACCGGGGTGCACAAAAGGAAACTATGTGGAAGCACATTTAGGACCAAGAAAAGGAGGTACTTCTTTACACAAAGGGTTGTGGGAGTATGGAACAAGCTCTCAGCCAAGTTGGTGAAGCCGATACCCTTGCTTCTTTAACAAAAAGCCTGGGTGGGTTTATTTATACTACCAAACAAGCTATATGAGCCTCTCACTTCTACAGTAACTGAGCACATAAGAAAGGTTAAAGAACAGGCAGTCTTATTTCCTCAAGATACAGACAGGCAGATATAGCAAGAACAGGAAATCCTACACAGCACAAATTAATGGATTTTCATGCAGCGATGGTAGAGGAAAAGCACACATTTATGCTAGAAAATAATATCCAGCATATCCCAGAAGCCAAAGTCTAGAACCCCAAACAGAATCTCCATTGTAATGAGAGTGAGTGCTGTCTTGACACAAGACATCAGATAGGCATTGATCCTGGTCACATTTTCTCCCATGACTCTGATGTAACGGAAGGAATGCGTTTATTTCGAGCGAAGACTGACAGAGCGAGGTTTACAAAGGGACACCTTCTGTTTCTGGCAAATCTCACTTCAGGAAGTGTTGTGTTCCTGTCAGAAGCCCTGTGAACTGAGCGCTTGAATGGGTTATAAAAATAATTAATGACCCGCTTTTTCTCATGAAAGGGATTGAGCACAAATCCCCTTAAGCATACGTTTTGCTGTGAGCATTTAGAAAACAATAACTCGTTACATAACACAGAAGTCTGAGTGCAGGATTGCTTGTTTCCTGTTCTCTACTTGTTACAGCAATGCGACACATGGTCTATTTCCACCTGGCACAGACACTTATGGCTTTAAACTGCCTTTAGGAACACTTTTCCACAGCAGACAAAAATATATCATATGATTTGGAAATTGCTGAGGATAGCACTTTTTCAGTATTTCTGAAGCAGGCACACAACATCGACTCGTTCTCAATTCTTCAATGGCATATGCATCGTTTTATTTTTGTCAAACCCAGAGAGCTCAACAGCTAGTCATCAGGAACAAATTAAGATCAAACATTCCTCCCTTCTTAATCATTAACTTACTAACCACACACAAAGAGACACAGATGTTAAACTGCCTTCTGTTATATGGTGGTAAATCCTAGAACACAAATATGTGTTTAAACGTGATGCAGGTGAGGCGAAAATTAATTCCATTTTTCTAAAAACGAGAAGATTACTACACCTAGGCAAAGAGATGTAAATAATGCTTTCTGGGGTGTGTGTAACGGAGGAGAACTGCTTAAGCCTCTCTAAAATGGTCATAGCAGTTACAATATGGATTTCCTGTGCACCACTGAGACAGGAATACATTTAATACTCCATAAAGGAAATGGCATCAACAAAACTGTAATGGCTTTTCCACTTAACGTCGAGGAACTAGCCAGTCCAGACTGGTAACTCTGACAGGTGGGGGCTCCATCTGTTTCCTGCTTGTTAATAGACACACTACAGTACATTCCATTCTGAAAGCACAAGGCCACCAAGAAACACAGCTTCCCTTAAGATTTCAACCCCATCCTCTGGCCAGCAGGCTAATAACATGCCAAAGCACTTTGAGACTAAGTGATTTTTCCCCCCCAGTGACTGAAAGCAGAAACCTATTAGGATTTAAGGCCGGTCACTGCAAAAACCATTGGTCATAAACTTCTGAATTACAGAAACTGTGATGCAGAACTATTTTTTTTGTCATGATTTAGTTCCATGCTAATTGATTGTTAACATGCATTCCTCAACAGGTGATTTTGACATTTTGACACCTTTTTGGGTTCAACCCGTGTACTGTACCTCACTAACCTAAACGACAACGATACTGTGAACATGCCTACAGTACAGTACACTGCACCTGCATCTAACGTTGCCCATCCCCAAACATGAGAGTGCACTCACTCCAGAAACATGAGAGTCCCACTGGACAAACTCATTAGACCACACACTGATCTCCATTTCACCAACATTTCCAAATAAAAACTTTGCAAAAAAAAAAGTATTGGAGAAATTTTTTCAATAGAATGACATTTTTTTCTTGAGTAATTGTGGTAAACATACGAGTTAATAATTGAAAAGCAGAATGTGCTCTGTACTGAGTGAGGCATGTACACCATACTGGCAGTTGCTTTCGGTCTCTTTCCTGTGAAAGTGAAACAGTGATTTGAATTTAACCCTCTGTGCTATAGACACACTGGTCCTATGCATGTATCCAGTCCATAGGCTACAGACTTTCTGCCCTTATTTGTTCTAATCCCCTTGTTACCACAAACCTAGGCAAATAATTCTTCTGTACCAAAACACATTCTGATTCACAATTTAGATGCTTCTTTGTTCTCAGTTAACAAACCTGATATTTAAAATGCAATAAAACATTCATGATTTGCTTGAAACGAATTTTGGGGTATAATCCTATGCACAATAAATTAACAATTGATATCTACTATGTCTTTTTAGGGCATATTTTAATCATTAGCAGATTTCAGTTTAATTTGTGCTTCCTCGAGAATGCTCCCTCAACACCTACACATGGACACTCCTACTTCCCTCTGCTACCAGCCCCACTAAGGCGCAGAACGATTATTTATCTACTAGAATAAAATCATTGTGAGTCACACATCTTAAAGACCATTAATTACTTTGAGGTTATGCATTTTTGACTTCTAAATTAAATTGAGTTCACAAAAAATCCCATAACGAACTTTCTTGTGAAACCGTTATTCAGGTTACTCAGCGGCACAAAGGAATATGTGATCAATTCCCAACACTTTGTTGCACCTCGTCTGCAGAGGTGTGCATGGGCAGTTCGAGGCCTATAGTACCTGTAATTCAAGATTCTCAGTGTCACAGACAGGCTGACCCGAAAAGAATTTACTACACCAGCATGGCTGTTTTAACATGTGAAATCCATTATCAGCTTGGCTGAATATTGGACACTGCTGTTTTGTATCAAATAGTTTTTTTTATTAATTGAGAAGGAAGCCCAAGACCAATATTGTATAAAATTATCTGATGTTGTACTGTTCAAGTGGCACATGAACCTGCCCCATAAAGATCACCATATTATCTCCTGATCATTCTCTGCATAGCTGCAGTGAATAGGAAAATATTTTAGACATATTACATAAGAGGACCTCAGCACTCTAAGATCGTCCTTTACACTTGCAGTACCTTTGACTATTTAACAAGAAGTTAAATGATATACAATTTTACTCTGCTTACTTCTGTAAAGCTCTTTCCTTATTAAGCAGGACCTAACACATTATATCAGTGGTATGACGAATATTTCCTATGGTATGATTCACTTAACATTCTTTCCCATTATGGCAACACTGAGCACAGCCTTCTGGAGTCAGTTCAATATACTCACTGGCTCAGACATTTAGTCAGAATGTATTCTGAATGACATTTCTGCAATCCAGCCTTTTAATTGAAGGAATTATACCTTTGCATCGCATTATTTCTTAATCCCAATAAACAAATCAGTCAAAGTAATGAAGGTGTTGAGTTTAATTTAAATTAAAAGTCATGCCAGGGGTGGAGTACACAGTGCAGATGACATGAAAAGTGAATTTTCTTATATAAATCAACAGAAGTTGTGAGCTTCAAACTTACACAGCAGCCCTTAGGTCCTTTATGAAGCGCCAAACTGATTCGATTGCTGTGGATGTTCAGTCACGTGGATGACTTCTTAAGACTGCCACCACGTGCATCATTGGTGCCAAGAGCAAAAAAATGAATCCCCGCAGAGAAATTTCACTACAGTGAAAACATTAAAATCAGCATAATCCTTTTATCTGCATTGTCTACTGGTTTGAGTCAAAACCTGCTAACCATAAATTATCCTGGATTCACATAATTGGTAACAGTCTTTCCAGGGAGATTAGAAAGCTTTTGGAACTTCTGCTGGTTTCCTAGTGAAGCCCGGAGTAAGAGACGGACCAAATTTGGGTGTACAGTAGGAAGCCGACAGCTGACCTGACATTCCAGAGAAAGTGCTGTAATCCTTTAATTCCTCAGAGCGGCCCGCGTTCTCCGTGAGAACGACCCCCTCCCCCTTCAGAGCCAGGCAGACTGTTCCTTTAAACACGCACAAGCTTTTATTTGGGGCTTCCAGTCGCAAGATCAGAATTATGTCCCTCAGTGTTTCTCAGTCTTGTGAGCAACCTTATTGCTTTTCGGAGTGCTTTACTCTTCCTGCTTTTTCTTTTGCTGTAGCTGGCTGGATATGGGTTCCTGTGGCTTTTAATGGTGGTTCGTTATTTGCTGGTGCAGCATCTTGAGCTTCTGTAATGTCCTTCCATAGGTGATCACGAGGATCGGTGAAGAGGAGTGAAGTCACTTACCTAAGGCTTTTAGGTGGTGAACTACGCTATTCTCCACTGAAGCCCATACAACACCTGACAAGCTTAATCAACTCATCTCCTCCAGAGCACTGCACACTAGACAGACTCATTCCATTCACTGCACTAGACAGATTCATTGACAGCCGCTATCTCTTGTGCACTACCATGCCAAAATATTAGCCAATCATATTTTCCATACTTGTTGCCCATCCTGTAAAGTAGCAGCAGACCAGACTTTGCTGGGGGTAGAAAGGCTAACGCAACTTACTTTAAACGAGACATCACTGCACATGCTTGTGATGCATTAATGAATGCATGGTTAATAACATTTTAATTAGCCTCACAGTTTTACCGGCCGTGGTGGATTAAAACAATAACAGCAACATGAAAGCCAATTTGGGCCACAAGAATCGACAGACCCAAGGGTCACATAGCAAGGTTCAGGGCTTCTCAGGGACACCTGCAAACATCTAGCGTGTTGCTTATTTGAAATGCATTTCCATCGAGAGACGTGAACTGTAATATGTTTCTACAAAAGCTTACAGTTTACAAAATCTGCATTGAAAGGGACTCTGTAACCTTTATTTTTGTTCAAAACCGCGTTCTGTACAAACACATTTTGCCTAGGAGGGTGCTGTTATATCTAGGTTCTGATACACAAGGGAATAATTAATTTTAACAGACATTTCATTGTTTTCAAAAGCCTTTTAAGTACATAAATGCTAACGGATCAAGCTACTGTGCAATGGGCAGCCTTATTAATTTCCCCATTTTCTCTAGCCATCCCGAGAGGGCTTTTCAGAAGAACAGACTGTCTGGGGTACTTAATCTGTGGGTAAATTTAAATCAGAACAATTACTGAGCGTACACACGTACACATCCACAGCTCAGGTGGCTAAAGACTTAGGACCCAAGTAAAGGAAGCCAGCGAGGGCTGGAGAGACTGACCAGAGCGCAAAGCAGATCCACTGCCTCCAGGACAAGCTCCTGGTGCCCAATTCTCGTCACGCCCAGCTCCTCCAGGTCCTGGTGAGAGATCTTCAGCAGCTGCTCCCCACTGATCTTCTCCCGCTCGAAGTTGTGGATGTACTGTTGAAGGCTGTCGTCCAGGCCTGCAGCAGAAGAACAGAGCTTCAGCAAAAAGCCCCTTTGAACCAAAACAGGTTGCCCTGTTGTCAGGAGGTATTTGAAAATCATATCGAACAGGACTTCTGGCACCTTTTCTTTGCAGTGTAAAGATGCATTCAATCCTATGATAACCCTCCTCACACCAGAACTTGAAAAGTGTAATAAATAATTCAGCATGTCAACTCCTTCAGTACAGTATGTCGGGGTTTTAAGATATTCATCAGTCCAAGTCTTGTACTGTATTTCTGATTTACGGTCACAAAGCCTAGAGAAAACTGCTAAAACTACTGGAAAAGAGCTCTTCTTAACAGTTATCTATTAACAACGTCTCATAATGGAGGGGAAACTGGCTTATTTGTATAAAAAAAATGCAGAAAACAAGTGCAGCAGATGTGCAGGTCATAAATAACACACTGTCTGTATCCCGCAATGTTTGTTTGGAATGGTATCCAACAGATGGCCATTTAGCATTTACTGCCGAGAACCACTTTTAAATCAACAGCCAATATTTACTGCGATAGTTTTTACAGACCTTTACAAGCATAACGCCTAGCTCCTAATATGTCTAAGATACGAACAAAAAATAAACTTTCAAGTCTTTTCCACAAGCAACAGCAAATGTCAGCAAACTGTAGCTGTGATCCCAGCCTCTATAGCTCACACAGCACTATGCTCTACAGGTTTCTGGAGAGAACTGAACAGGACTCTGTAAGCTTTATTTTTTGTCTAAACAGCATTCAGCACAAACACACTGCCTAGGAGGGTGCTGTTATATCTGGATCCTGATACATGGCAGAATGATTAATTCTAAAGGACCTTTTATGGTTTTAAAAAAACCTTTAAGCACATAAATTCTAATCCTCACCTCTTTTTCAGCATTAAACTGTCGAGCATTAAACTGATCCTGCTATGGTTACGACACCGAAGTGCAGTTCTGAAAATAATTCAAGTCTGCCAAGTCTTAATGCTTGCATGACATGCGAGTTGCTGCACTGGGTGTCTTGTTACTGCTTAGAGAAGCTGTATATGTGCTAAGGTCATGAATGACAATGTACAGTACCTTATCATGTTTCCGATACAGGAGAGAGCTAATCTGATGGAGCCCAAGTGTGAAAGGCAGCCAAAGCTTTATAGCAGGTAATGTTTCCATAATGCTATACAAACACAAAATGGCTTTAGCACAAGACGTGCAGCCTCTCTTGACCTCGGCAATTTCCATTTGGAGGACATTGACTTCCAGTATCATTTTAAAAGGATACACTAAAAAAAGCTGACAAGCTGCAGTTTTTCCCCCCACACACACTTTACAGGCTAGCCTTTTTTGTCTTTATTCAGTTTCTCACAAGTGATGGTAGAACGTACTTAAAAGCAAAACAAGCCACTGATAAAACACTCTGTAACATATGGTTCGATTTGCACATACTGTAGGAAATTTTAAAAGACTTACGATTTTTGACCATTATTGACCATGCAGTGTGCTGTGTTAACAGGGCCTTCACTGTGGACTGATGCCATCCTTCAGCAGACGTTTAAGACACTGCAGTGAAGGAGACTTAAGGGCATCTCAAATTACAGTGGAGCGGGCTCTAGAGCACTGCTCCTTCCTGTGCTCTACTATTTTCTCTCATTATAGTGTCACTGCACAAGAGTGAAATTAACATCCTGAAGACAGCATAATAAAGTACTTTACACGGAATTCAACAATAGAGAAATATATGCACGGTAACGGCACTTGGAGTTTTCTTTTTGGATATTATGACCAGGATCATTGAAATACAAACTTAAAAAGCCACAGATGTTAAGACTGGCAAGCACCTCATGGACGCTCATGGAACAGAGGTGGCAGGTTGCTACGGTATGGCCTTAATAATGTTTCCTTCCAAATGATTTTCCACTCCAGGATGGGCCTGTTCAGTGCTGTAAAGAGGCAACTCTTCCCTCTGTGCCAGAATTGCCAAACCAATGTCCCAGAATGGTGGTAGGGGACCATGCTGTAGGAGGCACTATGATCTTGCTATTCAGACATTACAGATCTCACAGCAGATGAAAGAATAGCAGTGGCATTAACCATGGTGTTGTGGCTGAATTCCACTCCGGCCTGACAAATCAGGCCTATCGGAAGTTCTCCCTTAATTCAATCAGTTATGCAAAGCTTTTGCCATATCTGCTGTGTGGTGGGGAGCATGCACAATAGCTCCTACACTTCAATAGTGGATAAAGTGGGTTCCCTCCTATGCAAGTGCGTTTTTATCCTTTTGGATGGGGGATAAATGCATTTATTAATACTGTTTCTCTTCTTATGTCTCCTGTAATGCACCTTCACAAATCTCCAAACCATAAGGTGGAGATCATGAACCTTTGTCAGAAAGAGGACAACAGAAAAACAGTGGTCTGGCTACACTACACTAAAGCCTACTGCTCACAATAAAGAAGTCCAGCAGATCACTGTAGAAAGACCCAGCAGATAATCACCTAAAGTAAAACTTAAAAGTAATTGCTTTAGGACCACCAATGTGTCTCCCATTATATTGTAGCCTCAACAGAATACATGAAGAATCCAAGAGTGATGTTAAAGCTTTATAATACATTTAACATCTTCTGTCAAATATCAGTTTTACAGGTTCCAAGAAGCCTTGGATTTCAAACAGCATCATTTCCTGTGTGTATTCATGCACCAAATGACCTGCCTTTTAACTTACCCAAAAACTAATGAAAAGCAGAGCCCCAGAGCCAATGAAGGTCATTTCTGGAATGCTAGTTCCCCTAGTGCTTGAAGTCTAATTGGGATCGTTTAATGTCCAGAACTTCAAATAACCAAGCGCGCAGACACCCCGCCATCTCCCACAGGCCGGCACTAATGGAAACTAATTGACTGGATCCTGCTGGCTGAGAAGGAACCCTGGGTCTTCGTGTCGGAACCAATTGCACACGAAAGCTTCAGGAGGTGTTGGAAAGCCTTACTCACACGGCTGTCTTCACAGGAAGAAAAAAAGACGGGTAAAAAAAACGTAACAGTTAAAATGAATGACTCTTTAAGGAGTGCTGTGGACACACTTTTTTCTTTTCAAGTTAATATTTCCGCACTTGATTGTGAATGTGAAGAAGAGTGCTTCGCACAACCCTCTGAAACGCTCTTTAAAAATGGCATCCCAGTGCAAACAGCTGGGATGATCTTTTATGGACCTGTAAATTGTACTTAACACAAACATACAAGCATTTAGTGAAATTCTGTGAACATGCAGTAAAACACCTATGGCACACCATTCAGAGTGCAGTTTAATTTTGCTTGTAACTACAGCCGCTCCCACAAAACTGCCAGCCAAGCACCAAATAAACAAGCTGGAGAAAATGAGGAAATTTTATATGTCCGTATTGTATTTACAATAACATTCTTGCAAGACGCTGAAAAACCCATATGGATTGCATTACGAATTCATTGTCCTGGTTCCTGTATGCTTTATCTGAACACAGTACAAAACTGAAAAGTATCCGTGTAATCCTTCTAAGTCAGGGACAAATACAATCTTTTGGGAGTTCTGTACAAATGATTCATAATCAATTCAATGTTTGTAATCTGCATTAAATATGCAAGTTATTTACCAGTAGTTTTACCGACTTTAAACTAAATTTGGTCGGTTTTTCTTCAATAAGGTATAGAAGCTCTACGGCTGAATGCTTATTACAGCTTCCTTATCCCTGAGAGCAAAGTTACATGTCAAACCCTCTTCCTATTGCTTGATTTCAGCTATAAGGGAAAATGATTATCAGTCAAGAGTCTTCAAGGATTGTAATGAACATTCCTGAGGGAAAACAAAGTGGGCTGCTTTATGGAAAAGAATAATAATTGCTTACACTTATATAGCACTTTTCTGGACACTCCACTCAAAGTGTTTCACAGGTAATGGGGATCCCCTCCACCACCAGTGTGCAGCCCCACCTGGATGATGTGACAGCAGCCACAGTGTGCCAGTACACTCCCCACACACCAGCTCTCAGTGGGGAGGAGAACAGGGTCAAGAAGCCAGTGCAGAGATGGGGATTATTAAGAGGCCATGACTGGTAAAGGCCAATGGGAAATTTGGCCAGAATGCCAGGGTTACACCCCTACTCTTTTGGAGAAACACCCTGGGATTTTTAATGACCACAGAGACTCAGGACTTCGGTTTTACATCTCATCCGAAGGACGGAGCCTTTTTACAGTACAGTGTCCCCGTCACTATACTGGGGCATTAGGACCTGCACAGACAACTGGGTGAGCGCCCCCTGCTGGCCCCACTAACACCTCTTCAGGCAGCAACCTTAGTTTTTCCCAGGAGGTCTCCCATCCAGTTACTGACCAGGCTCCCCCCTGCTGAGCTTCAGTGGGCTGCTGGTGGTGAGCTGCAGGGCGATACGGCTGCTGGCGAGAAGCATGACCCTTTCTAACAGCGCCGAACGCCTGCAAGTGCCCAGGAGGTTGCAGGAGTCAATGGACGCCGACAGCCGGGGGAGCCCTGACTGACCACTCATCCACCAACAGCGGTGCGTCAGCGCTTGGCCAGTGCCAGTCGCCCCTGGAGAGGGGTGAATGAGAGGTACAGATTCTGGGTGATGAACACAACGAGCGGGAGTCGCTCCTTTAGTCTTTACTCAGGGGGGTGAGAGCTTGGAAGAAGCTTCCCAGCCATGAGGTTGAAGCTGATGCTTTGGGCTTCATTCAAAAGGCGGCTGGAGGAGACCGTGGAACCAATTAACAGTCAAATGGAGCAGAAGGGCCGAGTGGCCTCCTCTCGTGTGGAGCCCCCCTTAGTACAGAGCTACAGAAGTAAGATCACGGTGCGTGTAGTGGAAAGCCAAAACAGTGAACTGGCAGAAGCAGAAGACTTGTTTTGAAACTGATCGGCAGCAGCTTGGCCACACACACACACCCCTCTCCATACAGGGGCTTTCTGATTCCCACACAAACCAAAACATTTCCTGCCTCACATCCTTCAGAAACCGAAAGTGCAGAGGACTTAAGAGGATGAGCTCTTAAGAGGAAGAAAATGTGCTAGTATTGGAAGAAACTGCATGCGGTTACTCCCTGATGCTGGAGGAAATAGTCCTCAATATTCTCAAATCACACAAGTACACTAAATAAGATCTCATTTCAGACCATTAGACTTTTAAAGCAAGCAGCTTTTTGGAAAACCAGTGCCTTGTCACAAAACACCCCTGCAAAACTGCAATATGAGATAGGAATGGTTCTCCTCATGTCCTGTCGGCAGCAACTGAGACAAGAGTTGCCTAACTGTGCGCGCACTGCAACGTAGAGAAGAGTTTCTGTGACCTCCACATCTGCTCTGCTAGGAAGCTGTAGACAACCAACACATGCACCTGAAAGTGATACCAAGAACTATGAAATCTCAGAGAAATCAGATGTTCATTTTTCCCCCATCCCTAAATCACAAGTGTGATGAGCACGAAAGCAAACCGAGATAAAGAATCACAAAAGCCAAGCTGTTTGGGTTTTCATCGCATGGGAGTGAAAACTGTTGTCACCTGTGGGGGAAAACAAAAAATGTCCTTCATCCCGGTAGGGTATTTCATTCTGAATGAAGCCATCTGCCCCCTGCTCTGTCGGAGGGGCAGTGGGGAAAAGAGCCCACTACAATAGGGGAGTCACTGTAACTGCTTGTGGCTTTCATACTCCCCAGTCCGCAGGGATTTAAGGAATGCCTTTTGTTATCGGAATTCTATTGACGCAACTACAAGAGTGCACAATGAATCTGCAAGGCACCTTTTAATGGATGTCAAATTCTTGGTGTACATCCAGTAGACAAGTTAAAACGTACTGTTTCCTACGTGAACACAAATAGTGACTAGGAGCGAAACTGAAAAGGTTTATGCTAAAAATAACATGGTACATAATGTAATAATGATGTACAATGTTTTTGATCATTCCTTAAACTCAGTATAAGGAAGCAATACCTGTCCGGTTGTTTAAAAATAAGTTGGAAAAATTACAGCACAGATACCTTCCTAGATTTTAGCGGCTCTGCTCTCCTTCTAAGATGATAAAGGAAAGAAATTAAGAAGGTAAACCTTAACCGAGTTAAAGATACGATACATTAGTTAGGGATATTCTTCATTATATCCAGGTGTTTTAAGGCACTCTGAGGATCAGCTGGGTGATAGCGCTCACTCGACAATTTAAAGACTCTCCACACTTAACATTTGACAGCCCTGGTGTCGCAGCAGTGTTAAGATTCTTCGGACAACATTCCCTGACGGGCTAAACAGTGTCAAACGCTAAACATGGACTCCTTTGTCAATCCCATAGATCTTACACTACAAAAGAACGGGCACTGGAACAGTAAGGACATTTGTCAAAGAGGAGATCAATTAAAACTCCAAGATCTTTGCTAAAAAAAAGAACATTTCCCCTAATGACCGATGACTTTGTCACATCTTCTAAAGCTGTACGTGTGAAGACTGTTTTATAAATGAGGAGGAGGGGGGTGGGGGTGAGGTGATGGACTTGAGGCCGGGCAGGAAAGACTGGTCTTTCACCTCTTCACTAGACTCAGTCCCGTGGCAGGCACGAGGATTCCAGTAGAGCTGGGCTGCATCAGATCCTACAGATACTACCAGCTGGAGGACACTGAACTGCCCAAACAGGTTCAGCACGCACAACAGGCACTTCCCTGTTCCAAAAGCCCTGCTGCTAGAACTCCACTCCTTCATTACTGGCTGGAGTCCTTGAGGGCACTGAGGTGTCCACTGCTCTCCATGAAACCTGGACGCCGTATAACTCAACTGATCTTGGCTTCATCGGACCGATTGTCAATTTCTTCTTCTTGCTTCAATCCAAAGCAAACCGACCAACATGAGCAGGACCTGGACTCCTGAAAGCAGAAAGCTCCTCCCGTTTGCAAAGATGCCATAAAACACAAAATGGCAAATAATAATCTGATACATCTGCCTGGCTTCTTTTTAAATGGTTTTGTCCAAAAAAAATTAAAAAGGCAAGAAGCACTAAAAAAACATTAGAGTGCATTTCTTTAAAAAAAGCCTCCTCCTTGCATATTTCTTTAAACGAGCGCAGACAAACAGGCTACACAGGCCTCTCGTGAAGCGCTCGCGCTGGGGAGCACACCACTGAAGACATCAAAAAAACTAATTTTCCCCAAACAGACATGCACTCACACACACACCACCCACCCCCCTGGGCACCAGACACAAAATAATAGAAATTCCTTGTGTAGTCAGTTCATTGTACCGATTTCGTCACATCTGCAGGCTGGAACACCTACTGTACTTCGTCTGAGCTGGAGTACAATGCAACAAACAAGACCAGGAAATATGGAGCATGAGCGATACCAGTTAAAACGGCAGAAACTTCAAAAAAGTTAATGAAATAGAATGGGGGGGAGGGTTCAGACCACCGAATCCAAACAAGTTTCTGTAAACTGCTGGAGCCATTACGTAGGCCACCCATACCCGCCGCTGTCAGTTGTGGTGCAGACAGCCAGCGCTGAACGAAGACGTCAACATGATGAAAGTCCTGGCCGCCCTGCAGGCCGAGAAGAGCTACTGTACCTAGGCATCTGCAAAGCGGACTTGGGATTTCAAAGGCAAACCAAACAATTCAATAAGAACATGATGTAAAACAGGAAGTCTGCGAGACGTCAACAAAAACATACCTGGTTGGGTCATTTAGTAAGACCAAGAAGCACTTTTTATCAACAACATTTGCGCTACCTTTTCGTCTCTAAAAAACAGCTACAATTTCATTTAACTTCGGGGATCTTTTTCAGACCTACTTGCTCTTGTTTCCACCCTTAACAGAGGAGCCCAAGGTTTAAAAAAAAAATCATTCATATTTCCCCCCCTCAAGGTCTGAAATATACCAGGGTGCGTCTGTACCCTGGAATATGTCAGAATGAACTTCGATAATGTTGTGCTGACACAACTGCACTTCAAAGGGCCCCTTTTGCAACATGCATGGGAGGATTTTTATCATGGATCCAACTGCTACACATTTCATCCAAGTGAAAGTCCGTCAGCTGTGAAGATGATTCACTTTGATTAAATACACCCAAGCAGAAGCCCGACTTTCACCAGTGCATCAAGCCCCATGCAACCTGTCACATCGGCAGCTCTACAGAAGATGGATTCCAAAGACATTCCAGCACACTAGTCAACACGAAAATGCCTCAAGCCAGCCAGTACAATGCTAAAACAACTGAGTTATTAATGGATTCACTGCCTCTTTGTTCCTATTCAATCAAACCCTCCTGCAAAAGCAATTCCTTTGGAGTCGCACTGGAAAAGGCAAGAGAACAATGTTTCCACATTCAAATCCCACAATGAGGCTCTCTCTACAACACTCTGTAAAAATCTGCAGTCCCCCACCCCCCAACAACATGTGCACGTGTTTGTGAGCTTGCCGTTTGTATTTTGTGTGCTAAATCCAACATTAACTGCAAACCGGCCTTTTCAGCTCCAAAAGAACAAGCACAATGGCTGCTGTGGAGCTCCTCTGGGCTGGCCGGGCAGAGAGGCCGGAGCAGCTCTGAAATGAAGCTGTGGCAGCGCCGCAGATTAACAGGGCAGAGGGGAGGGGAAACCGAGCAGGAATCTCTGAGCACGAGACTCATTACCAGCTTCCAGGTCACACAGGCCACAGGAAATAAGATCAAGAACTTTCCACTGCACAGCATGGGGTTTTTTAAGAGGAACCGTATTTAAGTAGAAAACAAATCCACCTGAATTATGTCCTTTGAATACTACGCTACTGGTAAAAAAAAAAATCTCAGTTCAGCACCCTGTAGATGACAAGGCGTGACAGGACTACATCACAAAAGAAAGATGAAGATCTTCATGAATAGCTCTTAAGAGCAGAAGCGATTGTATGTTTTAGTTTTGGGAAACACCTGCAGGACTCTTACTTCTTATTTCAAGTACACATTGCTGCGTTTCAGATTTTTTGAAGAGTCCAACATGTTATGCTCACACCCACCGCAGGTGATGAAGCGTCAGTGTGCTGACAGGCAGTGCACACCTGGCAGCGCACGTCTCAGCCAAGCCCATCCACACACCGCAGCAAGCGCGGTTTAGTTTGGAATCACCTGTCCTGTGCAGGCAAGTCTGGACAGCTTCATTTACAGGCGCACAAAAACGCTTTTATTCAATAGCACAGTTTGCTCTCTTGCCTGCACTGAAAGAGACACTGTGAGATCTAGGCTCTTGGGAGCTTTTTTTAAAGTTTCCCAGGGATTACAAATAAGCTTATCTTGATATCGCCTCACAGAAACAGCACATTTTGCATTTAATTGCAACTGATATTGGCCTTTGGGTTACCAGAAAATGGAGCAAGGAAACGTGATAAATAGCAAGTCTACAGAATTGGAAAAGTGCGTGGTGCTTTCCTTTCCCTGTGGGAATCTTTGTACTTGGGAAACACCCTGCAGTGTTTACCTTAGGAACGACTGCAAACTCCAGGTGTTTGCTTGCCCTGCTCTTTAAGATTCAGAAGCCCTAATTCATCAGCAAATTGAGTGCTGAAACTTTTTTTTTTTACAGAGATTAACAAGGAAATATTTTACAGAATCATTCAAAACTACAGGGAGAAAGCTCTTAGTCCAAACCTGATGAACTGATCGTTACACTTGGACAGCTGGAGGCACTAAAAATAATAATGAAAATAAAAGAAATTTTACAATTGACAGGAGGCCTTCTGGCTCATTTCCAGCAGTTGGTTTGGACGTTGATAGCCAAGTGATCTGAGGAACTCGTTTTACCATCTTACCATCCTGAAGATCCAAACACATTTCTTGTGCCATACTCCCACAGTCCTCAAAGACATACTACACTGTTAGATCATCAGGAGTAAATTTGGAACCTGCAATACGCTTATTTGTTTATAGCGCCATATCTGGATGAATGCTCAGACACGTATTAACAATTTCTAGTTTTGTGCAAGTCAATTGCTATAATGTTGTGAACTTTAGGCTTGCAGGCACACCCCTTTGTTACATACATAAATGTAGAAATTTTAAGAGATTGTGGGGGTTTTTTCCCCCCATTCTCACTCCCCCTCTCCTTTGTACCTCCAGAAATGCACCACTCTTAAGGAGATGCAAAATCACTGCTTGTTATATAATTTAACTCCCACCCACCCTCCACAAGAGAAAAGAAAAGACTCCTACCACAAACTAGCATAGCCTTTGTTGCATTGTGCTGCATTACCTGCAAAGTGTCAATAACTAAACACACAAATTTAAATGAACAAAAGTTCACAAAAACCTGATCAGGCGTGATAGTAGCTCTTATTATGAACGTCTTATTAAAGCACCCAAATGTAGGACTTTAAAACTTTAAAACAGTTCAAAGCAGCAGACACGGCAATAGGACAGAAAGCCAGTTCCCACAGAAGAGTCTGGCTGATGCACCTGCCAGGCAGACTTGCTCAGACCTGCAGAGAACTGGGCGATGCGAGCCGAACTGGTTAGAACGGCGTGTAGCCTTTCAGAAACCCATTTACTCATATTCCAAACCTGCTCCCCCATACTCTCCCTTACTTAGAGGACAAGCAGAAAGAAGTAAGTTCTCAAAAAAAACCTAATAAACACCAGGATAGTCAGTCTTTTTAACAGCAATCGGTTCACTGGTTCCAAAACTGAGAAGTGCAGATAGCTTGTGGCAGCGCAGCGTCTTTACTCGGCGGGGATCCAAATAACAGAACAACACGCTCACAAGTATTTAGTCACATAGTCACGAAATCCACAGGTGAAAAACAAACGTTCACTCCGTGTAAAGCATGAGCTCAGCTGACGGACATGAGGAAGTGTCTAGAAGGTGTTTTCAGCGTACTGTTGCCAATCTGACCGACGAGCTGAAGAGATCTGGCTCCCTGCCCCCAGCTTGGACTGGGTCTTCCGTTTCTCCTCTTGGCACACAGGCTGAGAATCTCCGCCACACCCCAGGCCCAGCCCATGGGTGTGGTGGAGATCTCCCCCGCCTTTGGGAGCCCGGGGGCAGTTACGTCACCACAACCGCCTCCCAGTGTATAAGGTGAGCCCTGTTAATCTCTGCCCCTCCACACCTCAGGAGTTTGGAGGTGGCACGGCTCGGCACCAGCACGGATTTCAGCGGGCTCCCAGTGCCCCAGCCCCACAGCTGAGCGCCCGCTAAAAGCATTCAGCCAGCCGAGCCCCCAGTCGGCGACAGAAGCTGCTCCCACCTGAGGAGGTTTCAAGAGTGAAAAAGAACCAAGGGATTCCAAGATCCTGCCGATTTCATTTGCTTTTGACTGGGACAAACCGGTGGCAGCAGCTGAAAGACTCCAGTGAGATAAGATCACTTTATCAGCCCTATACAATTTCTTGCATTAGGAACTTGTCTTTTCGCAGACCCCAGCTTGCTCTCCATGAGACACACAGGCAGGGAGAGAGAAGCTGGGGGTCAGAGCGCAGGGTCAGCCATTTATACGTCGCCCCTGGAGCAGTTGGGGTTGAGGGCCTTGCTCAGGGGCCCAACGGAGTAGGATTCCTCTGCCGGCTGCGGGATTTGAACCGGCAACCTTCCAGCCACAGGCACCGCTCCGCCCGTGGCAAAATGCGCCACCAGCAAGACCTTTTCACGGATAAAAAGGAGTTTGCTTTCAAAAAACT
The DNA here is from genome assembly GCF_055471065.1 of Atractosteus spatula. Lineage (NCBI taxonomy): Eukaryota > Metazoa > Chordata > Actinopteri > Semionotiformes > Lepisosteidae > Atractosteus > Atractosteus spatula. Next base: position 66,639,514 of record NC_142707.1, read on the forward strand.
TCTGACTCTTCAGGGTTCCCACAATGTGACAGAGCTTCTCCAAGGTGGGGAGATACTGTGTGTTCTCAAGGTGACCCTATACAGGGGACCCCTTTTTTATTTCACCTCTGTGTCACTCCTGAACAGATCCGTTACCCCCTTGTGTTGCAGTCGACCCGTCTCGACTCTAGATCAGAGAGGGCTGATTACACACTGGATTTCCATCCAGACACGGGACAAACGTTTCCTTTCAACCCCTTTCCTCGGAACCCAGGGCATCAATGCTCCTGTCGGACCCCCGGGGGTACCCCTCTCCATTTTCTTTTTCAAAACGCTTGAGCATTTAGAGGTCAATACTCTTTAGTGTGGGAAGAAGACTAAATGCAGCTCTTGCTAAGCCGAGATGATCTATGCGATTTGCGTATTAAAGTTTTGAATAAAAACAAATTGTACTGGCTCAGCTGGGCATGTTGGCAACGGCTCCCCTTCACCTCTCCACTTGGCTCCACCAGAGAAAGTGGTTTTAAGCAAATCACTTCTGTGTACAGGCACGTTTAGGGAGCAGGCACAGAAGTCCCCATAGAGGCAAAAGGCAAACTGCAAGGATTTTTATTTAGGACCTTGACTGCAAATGACAAGACAACCACACCGTATGCTTACCGGCTTACAAACAAATCACGTTCTACAGTTGTGCTCTTAAAGCAGTCAGAGGTCCAGTAATAATCAAATAGTCCACCCTTACCACCATCCAGAAATGCTTTAAGTTTTATTTTCTTCTCTTTCCTGAACAATATAATGTTTATATCAATTCTTTCACAACTAATATAATTAATTTTGACATAACTGGCTGTGGATGCTACATAGGTGACCAAACTAGTAACTAGAACAAGGCCTACTACCTGCATAAGCTTAGTCAATAACCCCCTAGCCCAATCTAGTTTCTCTGTTATCAATCTGCCTTTTATAAATTATGGAACAATTTGCCTAAACTTCCACAACAGGCAGTGGAATCATCTCTACCTTATTTTGCCTCTCATGAACTCTTTGAATCTTCTCACTTGGGATTTAGACAAAGGCAATACTGACCCTTCCTCCTTTAAGGTAGTTAATGATTAGCAGATGGCTTCTGACTTCTGGGTCATGTCCTCTCCTCCTCCTAGTCTTAAGCACAGCTTTTGAGCTTGCCAATAGCGTCCTTCTTAGACACAGGGAAAACAGGGGTGTTTGGGATTAGGATTGATCTAAGGATCTTTGGTACTACTCCATGTTGGCTTGGCTCCTATTCGACTACGGTGCCAATTTGTTAATCGTGGTTGATTTACAACTGATGTTGGTTCATTTACTCAGGATGATCCACAGGAATCTGTGCTGGAACCATGTTGTCATTTTGCAGGCTGAATTTATGCCCACAGGTTGCCCAATATCGGATAAGCTAATGTTGGGCAAACCACAAGGGAATCTTTTTCGCCCCATCCGTGTATCATTGCTCATTTAAAGCCCTTGTTCAATTTCTAATGCCTTATCATTCAGATGGACACTACGCCAATGCACTACACAGACTTCAGAACGTCCAGAATTTAGCAACTTACATGCCAAGTAAAACCCCTCTTGATCAGCTGTAATCCCTGCCCGATTTAAATTATACTGGCTCCCCATCAAATTTAAAGTGGACTTCAGGGTTTAACTGCTCACGTATAGGGCTCTGAATTGTCCAGCTCCAGGATATTTTAAAGGATTATTGCACGAGTCCACCGATTCATCTGGGACATACCATTCTGCACCTTTATTCTACGAAGACCAGGGGCTACAGAACCTCCCTGAGTGCAGCATCGCGTCCGTGGAACCCATTGCCCAAATCCTTCAGAGACTTCGAGGCCGTCTGCATTTTCAGAACTCACTTGACCCAACGTTGCATTCCAGCTTTCAACACATAATGTAGTCCTTTTCTTGGCTTCAATGGGTCAGACCACTTTTTTTACTTCTATGTCTTATGTGCACGCGCCTGCGCAGTGCTTTGACTTTTTCCGAGAATCAAAAATCAAAGTCTATTCTCATCTTAACCACAAGAATCAAAGCAGTTAAAAGATGCAGCAGACGCTGTTCACTGGATCGAAAAACTTCTTTAAGGGAGCTCTTAGTTCTCTAAATACTACACTGGGTCTTGAAACTATCAAAAATACAGTATATGGGGCATGCCATGGGTCACAAGCATGCAAAGTTTCGAGGACAGTGCAACAGCCTCCGTCTCCATGGGCCTATGTTTAAAAAACACCTCCCGTGTTACCTCACGGATCACACAAACTGTTCACAAAGTCAAACAGGCTGCGACTGCCAAGGCGGTTGAATGGATCTCCGTTTTCTCACAGGAGGGGTCGTCTGTTCCTGGAGCCCTCAGCAGTGGAAGCCCTTTATAGCAGTGGTTTAGTGTGGTGAAGCCTTCTTTTGTCTTATGACTATCATATGTCTGAAGTATTTAGCTACAAACACATTGTTTAACTTAAAGGGCTCCAGTATTTTGTTTTTCTTTAAAAAGCTTACTTAAACGATCGCAGCAGAGCCCCCCCCCCCACACACATTAATCAGCACTACACCAAGCCAGCAGCAGACTGCCCTTCTTGGCTCTGTGGGGAGAACTGGGTGACGTCCCTCAATTAGACCCGACCAAGATCCATCCCCCAACACGTGCTGCTGTTTGGGATGTGACGACGGTAGCTACAGTTCGCGGCTTGCTCGTTTTCAACGGAAAGTGGCCATAGCATTGTCATTACAGAACAAGTGAGTCAGTGCCTTTTTTTAACATCATGGGAAACGCACAAAATCATTTGGAGGCTAGAAAGACAGTACCCACAGCCGTTGTTTGGGATGGCCAGGAGGGAGCTACTAAAGACCACAACGCAGGAGAATAAAACTTTAAAAAGCAGTTTGTGAGCGCTGGATTTATACAGCTAATTAGAATTTTGGCAGGAAACACACAGTTTTCCCTCATGTCCACTGTTCTTTTGTGGAGCTCAAATGTGCAAATAACTTAAAAACAGCCGCATTAGAACTCTACGATAGACGCTTGATAATTCCTGTTCAACTCAGTTACTTCATAAGTGCTCCAAGTGTGTCAGCTCACTTAGAACCACAGGTTTTGTAAACAGGCATTTAAAGTCCAGATCATTTCTGCCAGAAATAGCACGCAGTCAGACTCCACACAACGGGATTGCAGTTTTATTATCACCCCCCCACAGAACTGCTTGTTTTATACGTTGATCAGTCTTGTAACCCCCTGCAGCTTCCAGCCCTGCAATCACACAAGGGGAGGGAGGATTTGAAGGCAGATACCTCCCACCCCCCCCTGGACATTTTGCAAATCACTCTTATTTGACTACGCGACAAACACGACCAAACGGAAATATTCACCCTGGGTCCCAGATGTCTTATATTCTCCCGAACTGAACAAGTAAATCCCCTTTGGTTCAGGCTTGTGAACCAGGAGAACGACCAGTACCAGCCTATATGGCTGAACCAAAGTGAGAATTTTCCCCAAGTCTCTAATCCAATACCTGGGTTTTGTACGAGTTTATTAATATTATGACTAGTACTGAAGAATTTCTCGACAGGTCTCTTTTATGTATGGGTGTGACCATTGTTTTCCACAAACATTCACAGACCCTTATCAGCCTTATTGGATTCATACCCATCAACGCAAACTGCTTGTTTTCCCCACTTTGGACAATGGCTCCATTGATCCTACCAGTGCATCACACACTGTCTGCTTACAGCCACGCAGAAAACTGCCCCCCATGTCATCAAATGGCCCCAAGCTGCACTATTCCAGAGAAAGGAAGAGAGAGCTCAGGAAGATCCTGAAGGAATTGTGTGTTCCTTTTTGAATGGTACACTCTCCCTGCTAGGGTACAGAACTACTCAGTGTGCACTTTCTTAATCTCTTTCCTCTTCAGTCTTTCAGATAAAAAGAAATTATTTAATACTAAAGACTAAATGGAACAGATACTTTGCTCCAAGTGTACAAACTATACTCCTATGAGAATGGTTAGGTCAATGCTACTAGCTTAAGAGAACAACCCAGGGAAATATAGACTGAATAAAAATATAAAATGCTAGGAAAAGAGAACTGCCAGTAAATGAAAACTTGAATTCCTAAAAATGTGACATGAACACTACATTCAGCACCTTTCACTTGATGTTCTGACTTCAGTATCTAATATAAATGGCAGAAAATTAAGTGTTCTCAAAAACCAAACTGACATCTTGTCTGTTTTTCTCTTCATAACCGCCAACAAAAAAAGAAAAATTATGCCAAACGAGAAAAAGAATGACTTATTGTTCCTTGAAGATTTTTTTCTTTCGTCTGTTTTTTTACTGAAATCGGAGCAACATGACCCTTCGAAAAAAGACATGTCTGCTGCACATTTGCTGAATGAAGCAATATTTTCCACCCCCCTCCCAGAGATGTCTCGAAGTTAAAGCAAGTTTGGAATCCAATGTACCTGTCAAAACTAAACGTGTGAAGAAAGGCAAGGTATCAGAACAGACTTAATTAAGGTCTTTAGAGATAATCCCCTACTTGTTTTGATTTGAGTTGAATTGCAATCAGCAAGCTAAAATTTTAAATGAGCATTATACTTTTTAAACTTGTGAACTTCAGCAGCATTTAAAAATATATCAGATAGTTGTTTATTTCAGATAGGAAATTAAGTGTTTATCAAGAAAACATTAAATCAAAGGACATTTACATCCTCACTCAATTTAATTTGCAGGGTGGGGGATTGAACATAATACATAATGTACAGCAGACTATCCTGAAAACATAAGAAATCACACATTAACACAAGGAACTTCACTTCTGCTGATAAATCATAAGGCCACTAAAAAAATGAAACTGTGACAGTTGTCAATAGATTTACCCCAAAGCAAGAACCCCCGAGAGAAGAGTAATCTTTTGGGTCACGATTAATTGAGGAAAGAAAAGGGACATATGTTCCTTTAAGCATGTGGCACATTGCTATCGGGGGCTGCGTCATTGGTTCTCCAAACTACGGAGTTCTCCTTTTAACACCTACAAATCCCAGAAAAAGAAAGAACTTCACTGTCGGGTAAAAGCTGATCTTAATCTAATCCTTTTATCGTAAAATATTCTTAGGTACATTCTATTGTATCTAAAGCACTCTCAAAACCTTGGCTTTAATACACAATTTGTAAATTAGAGGTTGATAACCAAGTTTATATTGAATTATCACCTGATGTCAAACAATTACATCTGTACTAGCATCATATAAGTGTAAGCAATTATTATTATTAATCATATTTAAAGTAAAACAAAAGCTTTGAGTCCAGCAAGGTAAATAAAGCTCTCTATATACAGCAGTGTATGTAAACTGACTACTTTGTAGGCTGAAACACGCTTTGGGGTCCTATGACTCATGGTCAGAGAGTTGACCTCTGCTCTGGTAAAAATCTGTCACACATAGTGCAGTGCTTCCATGTCAAAGACATGCTGACCATGAAGTTTTACATAGAGCTATGCAGTCTATAGTCCTAATCCCAGAACTATACATCCACTGACCAGGGATGAGTTTGGAAGCACGGAGTATGAAGAATCCCAGTCCATCCTGCTGAGCAATTTAAAACACCCAATATCAACTGAAACTTACTGCTCTACAGGCTTTTAAAGTGACTCATTTACAACTTCAAATGCTCAAACATCCAATCTCTAGATCACGAGAACTTGACAAGCCAGGGCATGCGTCCTTGTTTGGCAGTGGGATTTGTTTTTGTCTAGTGATCCAACAAAAAAAAAGTATAATTCGGAGAGAATTGTGAAGTTATTCAGTACAAAAATTCAACATGCATACAGTTTGAGAATTATATAGCTTGATTCACAAAAAGATGCAATATTTCTCAGAGAATTAAAAACCCTCAAAACTGTATAAGGACCTGTGATTCGCTCAGACCTTGCTTTCGAGCAAAGTAGCAGATTTTCTGCGCTGACATTTTGTGGTCTAGAAATGTCCTTTGAAAGAAAACTTTAAAAAAGTTCAAATCAAAAAGGGAAATGGGACACGGAGAAGAAACTACGATGTGATCTTATTATGAAAAGCTAATTTTTAACTTTCCACTTTTTGCCTTGAAAAGATTGTTACAGCGCACAAAGTGCTGGTAAATTATCAACGTGCAGGTCTTACAGTCAAAGCATTGTTCAGGGAACAATTATGAAGTTCAGAGTACCGTAATATAGTTGAATATCTGTTCAAAAGACTGCTTCTTCTACAGAAAATCTGGACACTGCATTACTTTCCAGAGTGTATATAGTACATAATACTTTGGCATGTCTGCAACTAATTGCCTGTGATTCTACCTGGGTAATTTGGGAAACTCCATTCTATTAAAATGCACAATAGTTTGTTTACAAAACCAACAGATGAGAGACCATCCACTTAATGCAATGACTCAAGGGGGAATGTGAGGAATTTCTTTTGTACAGTGTGACACCAAACGAGGAACTTTCGACACCCTATCGTCTCATAATGCCTTTTCTGAGGGGGGAGGGATGGTCCGCTATAAGTTTTAGAAACCAGTCTTTTAGGTTTCAGCTAAAGCAGTTTTAGAAACCAGTTCAATTCATGAAAGAAATGCAGACCGCCAAGTCCCAGTACTTGATAGGTTTCGACGAACAAAATAAGTGGTGTAAGAGACTGTCAAAGCAAAAAAGGCATAGCTGCCGATGTATACTTCAACACGACCCCTTTCACCGCTCCGGTAGCCGACGTGAGAAAACGCTAGGGGCTTCGAGAGCTGGAAAATCCACACATTACACACGGACCTATCTACTTCTCAAAAATACAAAAGAGAAAAGGAGGAACAATTCAATCAGAGAAACCAACTGACGGAGATCGACGATTACTAATGAAATACGCTCGCGTGAATGTTTTAGTCTTGTTGGAAAGGCACGGGATACAAAACACTCAGACGATTTGCACAAAAGTTAGATACGATTACGTGTGGACCACCCCTATATGTGGTCCAGAGCCTAGACAAATGGCTTATTTATGCTCTCGCAAGTGAAAATGAGATGATATTTCTACCTCACAAGATATGGGAATTAACTCCGTGACCACGGTGTCGTAAATATTATTTATGCGACTGCCCGTTTCTAAATTTTAACTATAGCCAAACACAAAACTATAGTCTGTAAGTGTATTTCAAGAACATGTTCTTTTGCTTAATGTTTGCCCAAGTCCGCTCAAAAAGACTTTTTATTCCAAAAGCGTTGCGCGTCAACGGTTAATTTAACATCTCGAGCAAACGCATTCCAAAGTTTTACGCGCCTTCATTGTAAAATAAATTCACAAAATTTAATGGCTCAGCGCCATATGCTGCACCAAACGTTATGGGGGTGCTTTGCGTTTGCTTTTCAGGGGGTAATAATTACACAGTGAACCTAATGACAATGTAACAACTTCTGACCTCATGTCGAAACTACTGTCACGGCAAAGGACACAAAGTAATATAGTGAACAGGACAACACAGGCACGTAAAACTTCGCTACACGACGATATAGAATTAGAAATAAAGACGAAATAATTTACGTTTTGTACATGCATTTGTACTCTCATTCGTGAGAGTGATAGGGGCTGTAACAAGTGGTTGTTAATCGCTATCGCCAAATTACTTCATAAACCCCAGTTCCTATGAAACTGCTGAAACTTCGGTATAAACAAACACAGCCGTAGTTTCGGCTCTTAGACAGCGACGACGCTTCAAGTACAAATGTTGCCATCGATGGAAACTGTACGGCGCCAAGTGCTGAAATAAAATAAAAGTGATTCTTTTAAACACATTACATAACTTTTAGTCAATTCTCACCTTTCATCCACTCCACAACCTGAATAGGGGACCACTTTGTTATTGGATCCATGGTTTCCATATTCTGAACAGACGGAATGATATCTCCAAGTATCCAAGAACGAGCAGTTTTTTTGCTAGTTTGGTTGTTGGCGGTCACTTCACAAATGTTATTCCCTCTCCCATTTCTCGGTTACACCGTAAAGCCGTTTCTGAAGCAGAAAAGCCTCTCCAGTACTCACTCCTCGACTCTCACCCCCTGTCTGAACAAACACAAGCGAGCATGACTGAGGGCAGCGGGGTGGCAGCGGGGTAGCAGCGCTAAAAGGAAAAAAAAAACTCCCACAGGATCAGGTTGCAGTTTCAGCTGTTACCAACAACCACACATACAGCTGAAACTGCTTAAAGGGGAGGAGGGTTGTTTCTTTGCTCTCTTTTTTCTTTTAGCCTAAACTATTGTCCCAAATATTATTCTGTCGTCGGAGGCTTTGAAGTTTACGATTTAAGTCCTTTTGTGTGCCTCAACACCAACGCATTTTTTTTAAACAGAGATTCTATGTATCTGGTTAAATACATCAAAAGATCAGCCGCACATGAATTAATGCCCATTTTTATCATTGCTCGTTCACGGTGTCCCATGAAGCCTCGCTCAATATTCTAAAAAAATGAAAGATAAAGTGAGAAATGAGTTTTATAAAACGCAGTTTGCGGTAATGAACGTACGTCCCAGTATGGTTTTCAAACAGGGGTAAGTTATGAACGGAAACCAAGTACATATCCCACAACCGCGACTGATATTGCCAACAGATGCAACTGGAGAGTAGATTTGCATGAACGGGTTGCCGATCAATACAATGCCCTGTGATATTGTACACCTCTGCAGCCTTCATGGAAATGAGCAACCGTGACAGCTGCGAGCGAAAAAAGGAGCAGACCTCGGAGCTCTGTGATATGAACAGGTCTATGTATTTGTGGTAGATGATAATCAATTGTCTTTAGATAGGAAAATCACATGAATGTAAATATTTGGAATGGTGGCCAGTCAGACATTAGGGACTGCCATAGTTTGTACTGTTCAAGGGAGTCCCCTGTTGGTGTGACTATCGAGTATTCTGCAGTTGTCCACCATGTCCAACGGTGACAGTTGTACCTTGTGCCGTTCATCTGTTGGGAAGAAGAGCTGCGTGAAGAAACCTGTGCAGGAGAGCTCTTTCAAGAGGGAAAGCTGTTGCCCTGGGGCAGTTCCACTCTCTCACCCTCAGAGGCCCGGGTCCAGCGGTACGAGTAGTCGTCACGAGCGGAGACTTCCTTGGTTGCGGTGGCTGGCTGTGACACCTTTCTGTGCCTTGTCATGCCCTTCGCTTTCCACAGAGCGTCCCTTGTGCCCAAACTCCAACATGGAGGACCCGGCGCCCAACATGGGACACGAACCCACTACCCTGAGATTATGAGTCTTACGCTCTACCAACAGGGCTAGCCGGGGCACAAGTCACTCATTACACTACAGGAAATAAACGTTCAAACAGAACCGTTTTTTTATTTAAAAGTTTTTATTATCTTTCACAGCCATGTCCATGTGTATTCAGTCCAATTGTCCTATGTCCCGGTGAAGGTCACAATAGCTGTATTTCAAGAAGTGTGGCCCAGAAGGTCAGGGGTGGGCATCAGCTACCCTGCAGCTAGTGCCAGCTCTTCCCTGGGGATTCCTCAGGGTTTTCCGGCAAGCTGAGAAACACCATCCCTACTAAATGTTCTGGGTTACCTCGGGACCTCCGCCTTCAGGGATGTGCTTGGTATACATCTGGGTCCTCACTTTCTTCTACCTGCAGCCTTACCTTGAAAAATCCCAGGAAACAGGCTTCAATGCCATAGCTCGGTAGACAATTAATACTCTGTTTTAAGACTCTCTGGAAGGTAATATTCCTCAAGATGTGGACAGACTCTTAGTGAAACTGGTCAGATGTTTTTCTTTTCGGGAAAATAACAGCAGTCCCTCAATCCATGCACAGCAAATTCACAGACCTTGGAAAGACATCGAAGGGCGGGAATCGATCAGTGATTTTCTGTGTAATCCTGCCTATCCCAGGCAAAGCTGAACATCTCCAAATGTTGATCTATCTGAACAACACTTGGCCGTGCACCTGGTTTTCTGAAGAAAGCTTCAGCTTTTTTCAGCTACGGGAGAAACTGTGGCGAAAACTGTCTGTACCGACGTGAGGAATTACAGCTAGATGAGATGGGGACCAGTTGGTATGGGGGAAGGTCCTACAAAATATCCACAAACATTACCCTTGGAACGAAAAAGGGAGGAGAATCCAAAGAAAGCTCTCAAGGGAGATACACAGTAACCGGAGGTAAAAAAAAACAGGGACCAGGGAGACAATGAAACAGCGAAGGACGAGGTATATTATGTAGACTGCACCTCCGAGCCAGGACTGTTTGTAACACAATTCAAGAAATAGAAGATACTGTCAGCACACAAGTTATGGTGTAACTGGAAACACTGAAACACGGCTCACAGAGAGTAGTAGTGATAAATAAAACAAATAAAACAGAGATGGGAAAGTTGGAGAGAGGAAAGTGTAGTGCTATATATTGAAATAGGCATTCAGGCACACTAACTTGACCTAGAGGAATTAGAATTAATATGGGTCACATTTATACAAATATTCATTACGGGCTACAGACTACCTAATTCAGATTATAAGTTTGAATGAACTTAGGACTGTATGTGTAAAGTTAGAAGTGCTTATTATTCAGCTTTTTGCATGTGGAGTGGAAAATGGTAGATATGACTATCGTCTGCTTTATTACTCAGCTTATCATAGCACCTGCTGGAGGGCACACCTGTATTGAGCTAGTCTTTTCAACCAGTCAAGATACAGAGAGGAACAGGGGAACTGTTGTCATAATATTGTGTGTTTGAAAACTGTGCAGGTAGAGTCCAAAACAACTTCAGGAGAGCAGACTATAAAGGAGGGAGATAGAGCTTAAGAGAAGTGAAGCACAGAACAGGTTGGTCCCTAGAGTAAGAAATTCAAAGTTTAGAAAATAGTGCCCCAAATGTCTTATAAACATATAAAAGAAAACACGAGGGGAAAGTAAGCATGCTATAGAATGAAAAAAGGAAAAGTATTAATTAAATGGTAGATATAGAATATTGCATGCAGAATCTTAACAGAAAAAGAATGGAAAAGAATTAAGTAAAGAGCCCCAGAGATAATAATCACTAAATTTAATATGGTAAAACGAAAATATGTGATGTATTAAGTAAATTCTGTCTCAAATAACATCAGGTACTAGAAGCATTCAAAATAAACAGCTCTTCAAGTCCTAAATGTACAGTATTATAGCAATAGTGCCTCTGAAAAGTAGCATTGTCCTTCACAGACCATTACTTATTGACTTATTGACAATTGTAGCAGGTATAGGGTATTAAATACAGGTAGGGGTATTACCTATTGACTGAAAAATGTAGCACCAATTTATTAAAACTGAATAAAATACAGGACAACAATTCTTACATGTAAAGATAAAGAAATATTAGAGATAAACAAGAAGATTATCTGTATAGCAATAGGATTTTGTAGGATAATCAATAGAGATTTAGAAAATGTAGTTCCTTAACTACCTTATTTTCTTTAACCACCTTGTTAGGGTTCTTTGAGCAAGCGAAAGGAATCAAACACAATTCATCAATTCATCAATTCAGGACTCATTGATCAAGTGAGTAGACTAGACACGTCAGAATATGGTACCAAGTGTGGATGGGTCTAAAAGACTATAGAAACAGCAAAGGAAACACAAAAGAATTGAGGCACAATAAAAGGTAGAACATACGTAGGGCATTAGTTGACATGTGCTGTAAGTAGTTCAAGTAGGGAGCTGCGACAGCATGTGTAGGCTGCAAAGGAACAAGTGAAGGTTTATTCCAGGATGAAAAGAGAAGAAAAGAAACACAACGTTTTGACTGTGGAGGCGTCTTCGGGTGTACTGTACTGTAAGTGTTACATTTATGATGAAGGAAGAAAGAACATCAAGCTCTAGAACTCTCTTCCCAAGGATATCAGATATCAGAGAGTCACCTTCCTTCAAATCCAGACTCAAAACCTTCTTCTTTAGAAGAGCCTTTACTGAACTGGTTCCACTCTTTACCCCTCTGCTCTTACTTTACTTAGTACGACCATCCATGGTCTCCTCTGTGTATTGGATATGTGTTTTATCTTGTGTATTTTTTATTTATTGTTGTTGTCATTCTGTAAAGCACTTTGAGAAGCCACCTTTAAAGGCACTATATAAAATAAAGTTTTTTTTAATTATTAACTACAAATATGAAATGAGAAACACTGTGCTTGAAAAAAAACAGCATTTTAGCCCAGCAAATGGCTAACAGTAAAGACATGTAAAGCTAAAATCAAGAAATGTTATATTAAATCGTACCATATATTGCTGGGATCTCATTAAGATTGTTTTGTACAATTCTGGACACAGTTCTACAAAGAAGGTATTATTGCTCTGGAATTAGTCGAAAGAAGAGCAGCCGGGAACATCTTGTGGACTCAACTGAGTGTCTAACTCTGACAGGACAAAAGGCCCAAACCTGTTTCTAGCACTTAGTCTAGGATTAATATTCCAGTATTAATCACCCTGAAGAGTATGGATAAAGGTAGCAGACGTCTTCAGAACAAACTGTGAAACACTTACTGGAAGAAGCAAGCGGAGTTTAAAGGGAAGCACATTTAAAACTGAGAATTTAAACCTGAGTACAGGAGGCACTTCTTTACCCGAAACGTTGTGGAAGTGTGGAACAAGTGAACCAGCCATGTTTTTGAAGCAGATTTTCATTGTCTCTTTCATAAAATGTCTGGATGAGATCTTCTGATCAATTTGCTACCAGGAACTAAGCAAAGATAAATGGGCCAAATGGACTCCTCTCATTTTCGAACTTTCTTATGGCCTGAAGATGTGCATCTTATTCTCAACCTTAATTACATTATTTCATCATTTCCGTTTGGGCCCCAAGGTTTTCTTTTCTGAGGCTTTCAGGGCTTTGAATACAGTACTAGGATGAAGGCACCTCTTCATCTCCTGTACTGTTCACAACTGAGGAGGCTCAACTCCTTTAGCCTGACTCTGCATGGCATTCCTTTGAAACCTGTAATTATTCTTGTTTTACTTCTCTGAGACTCCTTCTGGGCAGTTCAAAGTAGAGAATAAAGAATGATTTGAAAGTTTTCAAATAAAGTTTACAAAGAAAGCACATGCATTCTTATTCTCCTTTCTCATTCTCACCCACTTCATGTCCCTTTCCTCCCTGCTCCCCACCTGTTCCTAACTATTCTGCCTCGTGTTCTCCTGTGCCTTATTGATCTGCTGCTTTCCCCTCTTTCTCTTATACCAGGAGAAGGTTCTACAGCTGAAACATTGTGTTTCTTTTCTTCTCTTTTCAGAGAATGAACCTCTACCTGTTCCTTTGCAACCTCTACCAGCAGGGAATGAACCTCTACCTGTTCCTTTGCAACCTCTACCAGCAGGGAATGAACCTCTACCTGTTCCTTTGCAGCCTCCGCATGCTGACGCAGCTACATACCCGAACTTCTTCTGTGAATTCCTAAGCTGTATTTAAATGAAAATGGAATGTGTTCAAGGGACAGGTGATGATTGGGGTTTTAGATTTTAATTGCTCATTGCTCTTCCTAAATCACTTTTTTTCAATAGAAGAAGTATACCAACCATGTCTTCCTTTACCTAACATGGCTGCACCACTGACCCACAGAAGAAGCCTGGAGCCATTGTCAGTTTCAAAGTGAGAAACCTTCTGGAATCCGCGAGTGAACGAAGGATGTTTTTGGGCACAAAGACTCCCTGCGGTGAAGAGCTTACCTGCCATTTGTAAGACTTCTTGATATCATTACCTCTGACACAACGGCCTGAGCTCACACCTCAACAACAGCAGGTGGGCGCCTTCAGGTAAAGGAGACGGAAGCAGTGCGTGATGTTCCTCATGGGTATTTTTCTAGGCATGTCCGTAGAAGCCTTAGTGTTCCCAGAGGAGCACTGACAGAAAGAATCGCATCTCGGACTCTATGCTTTAGAAACCATCAAGGGGCGTTTAACGAGTATCCCTGCCCGTTTTAAGAGGAGGAGACCAAGTCCGTGTCCGTGCAGTGGAAATACCAAGAGCCTCCATCATCAGAGAAGTTCCTGCATTCAGCCACCAGCAGGCAAGACTGTGCCAGCCATTTCTGGGATCCAAAGGTAATCCAGATCCCTGACCGCATTGCATGCAAAACTAAGTTGACATTGGGACATTGTGAAAAAAAAAACTTAAGGGAAGCCTTTAAGAAGTGTCACGATTGTCATCCCTCCTCTTAAGGGCGCTATGACCCTTTCGTATTTTAGTTGATTTTGTGCACCTGCCCCCTGTTTTGTCTCTCATTATTTAAGCCTGGTGCTCTCGCTATTCCTGGCTCAGCACTGGAAGATGGCCACAAGGCTGGCCTGTTCCCCGTGCTCGCAGGTAGCCCGAGGGCAGGCCTTATTCCCGGGCGTCCTGACCGTCTGAGTCCGGGGCTCGGAGTGCCTGGCCTCGTTACCCTGTTTTTACTCCTTGTTCCTGTTCCAGATCCCGTTCTGGATTTTAACTTTGTCAGTCTCGGATGGATCCCGTCACGCCCCCCCTGTCTGTCAACCCGTCCTGATCCTCTACATCTTTTCCCTGTTGTCCTTCTCCACTTACTTCTGGATTATACCGTCTGCACAGGGTCCTGAACTACACTTCATGGGAGCCTGGACTCCCGTTACAAGAAGAAGGGCAGAGAACGTGGTTCATCCTGCTCCTGCAGTTTGCTGCAGTCTTGTCCTTGGTGAGAACCCTAAGACCTCTTCCGTCTCTAATGCCATGAAAATGAACCTTCTGAAGATGCACTGCTGTATCTTCTGAAGATATAACATGAATGTATTGTTACTCATACACATGGATGAGGACACAGATATTTATCTACAGAGTATGCATGACATTCCCTTCTTCTGCATGATTTCTTTGTGGAAATGAATGTACTGTCAGCGTTTGAAAGCAAATTGTGGTTTCTCACACACGCACACATCTTGCAGGTCTTAGTTTTTACAAAAACAGTACGGAGTAATATTTCTATCTTGCTTTAGAACAAACAAGAGCAGTTAATATATTCTTAGGAAAACTCTAAAGTAGGTTTGAATTGATCATTTGTTAGCGGCCCCATTACCACATATAAGGTGAAAGACATCAGGAAAAAGGAGACAAAAGCTGGGTTCTACACTTAGGTGTGAGAAGACCATCTGTCTCAAAAGCTTTACAGGGAGATTAAGCTGGTGTGCAGACAGGACAGCAAAAGGCAGAGAACAATGAATGTTCTGCAGAGGGGCTTTCTCCTGCTTGTGAAATAATAGTTAGGTTTAGGAAAGGGTAATTTACACCAGGCAGGGAGAAGACAATGTCATTTGAAATGAGTGTGCTGTAAATATTGCCAAAATACTACCTTAGGCTGTGAACTGCCATCTCTTTCATTGTAACATTGACAGGAGCCTCTGGGCAAGGCAGTCAGGATGATATTGTCTGACATTATCTGTTTAAATAAATAACAGTGATAAATGAAATGATTACTGTACTTATTATATTCTCAATAGAAAAAACTGAAAAAGGTTTTTAGACTTTGTTGTTGTGAGAATGCCATAAAACCAAATGGCTTGACCACATGACAGCAAAGGAAGGGGTTAACAGAGCCACTTTCAATTTTCTGGAAAGAAACTAAAGTATCTGGAGTGAAAGAGAATTGTGCAGATATATTTAACCTGAGCTTACTCTGGGGGTTTAAAATGGATCTGGTCTGGAGACAGAAAGAATGGAGCAGACTTTGCTAAGGAGCAAAAGGCTTTG
This sequence comes from Atractosteus spatula, assembly GCF_055471065.1. Classification (NCBI taxonomy): domain Eukaryota; kingdom Metazoa; phylum Chordata; class Actinopteri; order Semionotiformes; family Lepisosteidae; genus Atractosteus; species Atractosteus spatula. The sequence goes on from NC_142707.1 coordinate 66,655,259, forward strand.
GATGGTATCTTGAAAATGTTTAGTGAGCATTGGTGGCACAAAAGGTGTTGCCTACTTTCATTCTCTCGGTATGCCTTGAGCAAACAAGCAAACAATTTGTTTTTAAGTAGCCTGTGAGGGCTTCTTGTTGTTTGCTTAAGGACTAAAAGCTAAAGCAATGTAATCTTGATCCTTAAGTACAGTCAGTCAGGTAGGCATGTGGGTTTGTTGGTTTGTGAAACTAGAAATAACTAAGGAGAACCCAGGGGGGAAAGTCCTGCATATTTTTGACAATCTCTGCTTAAGATGCATCTGAAAGTCTAACAGTTAAACATTGTTCTTTTTTTCTACAAGTTATAAAGAGTTGATTACATCAGTGCAATAATAGTAAATAATAATAATAGTAGAGTAATTGTAGGTTTTTAAGAGATCCAATTTGATAAGACCAGACTTATTCTATTGGAAGAATATGTGCATGAAGAATGAATACTTACATTGAGAAACTGCAATGCATTGTGCAAAAATGATATGCCTAATATGTGTGACCAACAATGAATTCTTTCAGTTTAGAGCTGTAACTGCTACTGTGTCTTTGAAGATTGTGGGAATGTAGTAAATTATGAATAGGTGATCCTTATGCCAGCCAGAGTATTATACATAATATAACGATTCCTCTTCTAATTCTCCTGAATTAAGTAATAAGCAATGACAGAGTTCAGCTGTTTTTTTTCCTGTAGAATAAACACAGTTTTGTAAGCACGCGTTGAATCCAACATTTCTATTTACTGGATTAATTTGTGTTTATTTAGATCTATTGTTTCATTGATATGCAAGTTGTCAAAGTGCATTAGCACGTTGCATTTGAATATTGTGCTGTCTAAGAAGATAAGAACAAAACCAAACAAGAGGGAAGGCCATTTGGCCCATCTAGCTCGTTTGATCGCTGACTTCTAGTTGATTTGATGATCTCATCTAGGCGTTTTCTTGAAGGCAGACGGGGTATCGGCTTCAAAAACATGGCTGTTGGATACTCCAATGACCCTTCATGTAAAGGAATGTCTCAGTTTTAAATGCATGTTCCGTGTAGTTCAACCAGTATCTGGTGTGGTGTTGCATTGCTTATCCTTAGGCGGTCGTCCATTGGGATGGCTTTGTGCTTTTGAGGAAAACAATTCATTTAGACGTCCCTGTTAAAGACAAAAGGGTTAATTTCTTTCAGCCTGTCAGTGTAGACCATTCCTTTAAGCGCAGGAAAGTATCTGGTCGCTCTACTTCTGACTGATCCATGCAGCAATATCTTTTTTTGTGATGATCAAAATCTTTCACAGTGTCTTAAATGAGATCTTCTTTGTGCTTTGTATGATTATGAAAAACAATGGTGTAGCTGACAGTGGCACGGTAGCACCGGGGGTTCAATTCCAGACCTGGGGTGCTATCTGCGTGGAGTTTGTACGTTCTCCTCATGCTTACGTGTGTTTCCTCGGGGTGCTCTGCTTTCCTCCCACAGTCCAAAGACATACTGGTGGGTTAATTGGTCTCTGGGAAAATTTGCCCTGGTGTGTGTGCGTGTGTGTCCTGTGATGGACTGGTGTCCTGTCCAGGGTCTATCCTGGACTATGTGCCTGTTGCTTGCTAAGATAGGCTCCAGCTCCCCCCCCGTCCAGGAATTTAAAGAAACTGTTAGAAAATGCATCGGTGGTAGAATGATTCAAATGCTAAACTTTTAACTGTATATCAGAACATTTTGTGTGCCTTTTTAAATGCTTCCATTTTCTGTGCAGAAAGCACGCAAACACAATACTAGGACATTTCTGATTCGATTCTAAACTAGCGCCCCAGTAGGGTGACAGGGGACACTGTCGTGTAGGAGAATCTTTAATCAGAGATGTATCGTGAAACTTAAGAGATGTAAAGCAAATGTCAGTGATGTAAAACAAAACATCAATGACCACTGCCTGGCCATTGAAGATGTGGCATTATTTATAATATCCTGGCTACATCTCACTCTGGGTTCGTACAATCTAGCCTACCTGAAGTTCAACTGGCGTATGATTTTACTACTGATTTTCTCCACTCCTGCCTTTTCTTCTCCCATGGTTTATCAGCTGCTGATTTCCCACTCTTCCTCACACCCGAAGAAGGCTCTGCAGCCAAAACGTTGTGTTTCTTTTCTTCACTTTTCAGCAGGGAATACACCTTTACTTGATCCTCTCTGATTTTACCACTCATCTGCCTGATTTGCTGCTTGTTTGTGAGTAGTAGAGGGGCAGGAGGTTGAGCTCTACTTTGAAGAGGTACGAGGCGTTTCTAAGCAATTGCAAGGCTATATACTGTTGTGAACTGCTGCAAATAAAATATAATTTATTAAGTAAGTGGTGTGGCGAGTTTTGTGCAGGGCCAATTAACATATGAAGTGCAGCTCTTACTGGGTACACCCATGGTTATTTCACCTTTGATACGCAGCTAAATGTTTCTTTTTTCAATATATTTAATCAGTAAGAAATCTAGTAACTTATCATATATTGCATGATAATGTCTGACTAAATTCTGTTTATGCAGTCAAATGTAGAAGAACTGTAGAAGAAATTGTTTTCCGGCAGGTTTTTCCAAATTGTACACTTGACTGTTTCCTTGTTCACACAACTATCTTTGTTGACAACCCTTTGTAATGAGGTGTGAATGTATTGGCAACTGTTTTGCTAGAGGCAGTTTTGCCAGATGGGTTCTTCTGTGTATTTGTTTTCACAAGATCCACCCAAATACATTCACCCAAGGACAGGGAGAAACAGGCAGGCCAGAGGCTGCTTAGAAATGCAAACATATCCTATTGTAAGAGGAGCTTTTGCTGTTCTGTACTCAAATTGAGATTTTCTATTGGTGGCATTCCGGTTAAACTACCGTATTGGCAAATCTATAACACAGCAATGCCACTGTTATTTAAAAACAATAATGGGAGACCACTCATCAGTGACTCAGGCACTAACGACCCATTCAGAGAAGAGGCTGAACCCTGACATTCTGAAACAGCTGGCTCTGTCACTGACCAAGAGCATCTCATGAGCTCTGCAATCAGCATTTACATAGAGACAGTGCACTGAAACAGCTTTTGTTTAGGTAGTCAATGATTGGTATGATGTATTCTGGCTCTGTTTCGCTTAATATCCTTCTCCTTAAAGATTTAAATGTAGCCTTTTCTCAGTTACGGCATCCTAATGGATTGCATGGAAAATTATTTAGGGATTATTGGGATTTCCCTTTTATGCTTTGGCTCCTATTTAACTACTAGAGGCCAGTTTGTAAATCTTTACTGTTAAATCTGATGTTGTCCCAGGATGATCCACAGGGTTTCTGTGCTGGCAGATCATTCTCTCATGGACTTGGATTTCACTGCAATGCTGAAATCGATAAGATCTAGCTGCAGACAACATGAGGTGCAATTGCTGTAGTTTCTGCAGTTTATAGGCGTCTGTCTGTCTGACATATGGATGCAACAGAACTTTTAGAAGCTAAACTTTGACAAGACTGGGGTTATGCCCCTAAGCTCCTGGCATTAGCATCACAAAGCTGATGACTTCAGGGATATTGTTGATGGCATTGAAACATTACATGGAAGTTAGGAACCATGATTTTACTGTGACTCTGTCTTAGGAACATCACAAGAGTGTGTTTTTTCCCCAGGCATAACATTGCTTGGTTTAATGCCTTGCTTCACCTATCTGGAACTGAAATAATAATAATAATTAATTACACTTATACAGCCCTTTTCTGGACACTCCACTCAAAGCGCTTTACAGGTAATGGGGATCCCCTCCACCACCACCAATGTGCAGCCCCACCTGGATGATGCGACAGGAGCCATAGTGCGCCAGAGCGGGGAAGTGGGGAAGAGAGCAGAGTAATGAAGCCAATTCTAAGATGGGGATTATTAGGAGGGCATGATTGGTAAAGGCCAGAGGGAATTTTGGCCAGGATTCCGGGGTTACACCCCTACTCTTTTCAAGACACACCCTGGAATTTTTAATGACCACAAAGAGTCAGGACCTCAGTTTTACTTCATCCGAAGGACGGCACCTGTTTACAGTATAGTGTCCCCGTCACTATACTGGGGCATTAGGACCCACATGGACCGCAGGGTGAGCACCCCCTGCTGGCCCCACTAACACTTCTTCCAGCAGCAACCTTAGTTTTTCCTAGGAGGTCTCCCATCCAGGTACTGACCAGCCTCACACCTGCTGAGCTTCAGTGGGTTGCCAGTTGTGAGTTGCAGAGTGATATGGCTGCTGGCAATAACACATTCCTTTATTTATGTCAAGGTCCTGTGCTAACCGTATCTAACTCAACACATAATGCCTGTCCTCTGTAAATTGCACTGGCATACACAAGAAATAGAGCACAGACTTCAAGGATCTTCTCTTATATATGATGCTCAATGGCCTTGGTCTGGGTTATTTGAATGACCTATTGCAGGAGTATATTCCAGCTCTGAATCTGAGATCAGGCCTTCTCAATCTGTTGAGCCCCATGGTCCACACAATGTGCAATACAGCCGTCTTGTGTGACTGCCTTGGCAGCTGTTGGTCATGAGTTGAACTTTCCTCTATGTACTGTATCACGACTATAGAAGGGATATTGTCAACCGGTACACGCTAAATTATCTGGCTCCCTTGGACATTAACATTCCTGTCCTCTGTATCCCCATGACATCTTCCATTTTAGATTTTACTTTGTGGCGTTTGGCTTCAGCCAAAGCTACTGCACAGTTTTGTTCCCACAGTCAGTGCTTTAGTGGCACATGAACATCATCGCAGTCACACTCCCTTTTGCAATTCTGTGAATCATTCTACCACATATGGAGTGTTACAATTAAAGAAATGACCAAGATGAGTTTTTCACACGTTGTTTATTGTTTGGGAATGAATTGAATAAAATCATTTTTACTGATCATTTTTGAATATGTTCTTCTGGGGAACATTTGTTATATTTTTAATGCCTCTCGCTATGTGTGCACTATTTCACAGAGCTTTGAGTTTGTTGAAACGCGCTCGAGAAAGGTGTGTGGTAGCACATTCCTGAATACAAATAAAAACTAAGTAAAAGATGAAGAAACACCCCCACAGCAAAAGTATGATTAAAAACAAAATGTATTATGATTTTATGTGGTTTGTTTTACATTTTGTTATCATCCTGGTGGTTAAATAATTTCATTCTCATAGAAGACTGCCGACGCTTTTAATGATGGAAACTTTTTCTCCCCGAGAATACTCTGTAGAGCCATGTTTAACTTGATCTTCTTTCAACCTTAATTTTTCTCGTGAGAGAGGAGCTTCACTGTCTGACAAAACGTCGACAGACAAGGCTGCCTGAGTGCCGGAGGAGCAGTTTCCTTGTGGTTGGGTTTGCTCCAGGCGCACTGAGCCCTGGCACTAACACATATTTCACTTGTGGCTGACAGGTTCTGAAGCCCTCTTACTGCAGGACCTCCAGGTATGAAGGGTGTACGAAACCGCTGATACAGATCTATACCTGTTCCAGACAAAACATTCAACTCCCAGAGATCGGTTTTGTTCTGTTGGGCAAATTTCAGATCTAAAAAGATCCATATTATATACACGTCAATTTGTTCCGAGTGGACAGAAAGGAAACCCGATCGAATGCATTGTGTATGCAGTCTCCTTGTGGTTTCAAAGGTAATGTATTTTGGTTTGAATTTCCTATGTCTTTCTCCCATGCATCTACAGATTAAAACAAAATTCCCGCATGTGCAGTGCCATGTATGGTACGTAAGAGATTTACTGGTATGTCTTGTGCTGAACTGGTATAGGCTTCTTGCGAGGTTCAGGAACTGCAGGCCAGTGAAAAATGACCTACACTCTAAAAGACACACCGTTAATGAACCCCTTTCAGAATCAGCCAGGGGCAGATGATCGGAAAATTAACGTGGCACTTCATAACTGCAAAGTCTGTTTGGAAATTCAAATTCACCGCACTTCAAAATTAAGATTCACTAGATTTATACCTCCAACCATTTTCTATCCGCATCATCCACTTCAGAATTGTGGGGGAGCCGGAATCTATCCCAGCAAGCAACGGGTGCAAGGCAGGAAACATCACAGGGCACACACTCGCACCAGGGCCAGTTTTCTCCGAAACTAGGAAACCAGTACGCTCTTGCACTGTGGGAGGAAACTGGTGTGTATGGGAAAAACACACAGAAGTGAGACTCAAGTATCATAAGAAAGGTTCTAAATGAGGAAAAACATTTCAAACACGTGGAGAACATACAAACCCCACAGGTATATATAATTTAGACATGTAAATAAATAATTTAACCCTTTAAATGTATAATTTATACGTATAAATTTGTAACCCAGGATGTTTCACATTCCTCTACAGACATGTTTGCATAGTACAAATAGCTGTAAGCCCTTATAATTACACAATGCATGATTCTGACCTGTAACCATGCATTGAAGTGTTTCATTGCCTCGTACAGTATATGTTGCTGCATGCAGCCCTCGGTACTGTCCCTGACTAATTCCGTTTTGCTTGGCTTGCAGAAGGTGTCAGCAGTGAGCCTCTTTATATTAGACCTTCAGACCCGCAGCTGTGATCAGCACTAACAATTGGCGACCATCTGAGGGCTGGAATGATGCAGCAGTCTGGTGGAATTTTAAACAGAGCACAAAGGAACCGCACAACACAAGAGACATGGAAGTGGAAACAATGCAGGCTTTTCACAAAGTGTGAGGGGATGCAAAATAATCCTACTCTAAATATTTCCCTGTCAGACAGAACCCCCTGGCACAATCTTCAAACATGCTTCCCCAATCTGGGAGACAAAACTTAACAATCGGTTTCTTTTCCGTGAGATCGAGCTGTTACGTCTCTAGCTGGATTTACAACACATTCGTGAGAGGAGGGGACCTCAAAAATGCAGAGCTGGGGTGTGTGTTGTAAACCCACAGAAGTGAGACACCAGGTTTTAAATGAGAGGAGGCCATTCAGTCCCTCTAACCTGTAATTGATTCAAGAAACTCATCCAGTCATGTCCTGAAGGAAGGCAGGGTATTGGCTTTAACCACAGAGCTGAGTAGCTTATTTCATTCTCCCACAAGTCTTTGGGTAGAGAAGTGCCTCCCGTTTTCAGCTTTAAATTTATTTCCACATAGTTTCCAGTTGTGCCCTCTGGTTTATGTTTCAGAGTTCTTTCCGAAGAAGTTGACTGGGCTGACTTTGCCAGTGACTTTAAGGATTTTGAATAATTATATCAGGTCCCCTTGCAGTGTTCAAGACTGGGAAGGTTCAGTTCCTCCAGCCTGTCAGTATAGGACATTCCCTTAACCCTGGGAATGTATCTGGGTGTCCTTCTCTGGATGGATTCAAAAGTAGTCAAATATTTTCTATAAGGTGGCGGCCAAAACTGAACACAGAATTCTAAACAGAACTTGACTAGTGCGTTACTGAATTTCAACATAACATTCCCTAATTTAAATTCTGCACTTGTTACTAACTATACATCATAGCAGTGCTCGTGTGTGCCTGTTGTTTACTTTTTTAATTGTTTGTCTAGAAGATGTAAATGGCGAATCAAAATAAACACCCAAGTCCTTTTTTTTTTCCATAAGCAGCCTCTTCTAGCTCAGCATTTTGCATTTATATATTTTTTATTTCCTGGGTACAAAACCTTGCACTTGTCTACATTTGATGTCATCGGCCAGGTGTTTGCCCAGTCTTGAATTCTAAACGTTTTTTAATTTGATTTGCAGTATCCTGCTATTAAGGACATCATGGCTGCTGTTTCTCTGGGGGTTTTTTTTTTGGGGGGGGTTGGTTTTGAAGTTTTTGAAGAAAATAAAATTTTAGTTTTGAAATATACGGTTGACGAATGTGTGCCAGAGGATTGAGCTGCTCGCAGATGGTGAATTTTAGGATCTGTTGTGACTACATACCTACTTTATTGAGCTCCCTTGTAGTTCATCTGGTGCGAAGGAGCACCTTTATATGCGAAGGTGATGGTGCTCCTTCTCGTCCGATGAGAAGGAGCAATTTATATATCGTTTAAAACTGCAATCTAGAATGCAAAACGTTCAAAGCAGAGTGGGATTAAACAGTGAGTAGGGGGTGCTGGATGTTCTCGGTCACGTTGTAGAGTTTATGATTCTCAGAGACTGGGAGACAGCAGTGCTTTCACCTTGTTGCCTGATCTCATCAGCTGTCAGAAGCTAAGCAAGGCTGGTGCCTGTCAGGACAGGGGGTGGGAGACCTTCAGGGACAGCCTGGCTGCTGCTGTAGGTGTGGGTGCTGAACCTGTGGGCGGTGCTCTTCACTCTTGGACAAAACTTCCAAACTAACGCCCCAGTGTGATGACAGAGGACTGGCTGTGTTCATTAGAGCTGTCTTGGCTAAACTCCAATCTGGAATCCTGAATTCAATTACAGTCACCCCTCGCTTTTTGTGGGTTCGTACTTCGCGGTTTCGTTAATTCGCGGGTCACTCCCCCCAAAAAAAAAAATATATTTGGGGAAGTACAGGGTGGGCAACGGCGTTTCAGCGAGCCCGCGTGTGTTGCGTATTTGTCCGCCTTCGTGCCTTTTCGCGTCTATTACCTCTCTGCGTTTCAATTATTCGTGGATTTTCACTTTTGGTGGGAGGTCTTGGAACCCATCCCCGGCGAAAACCGAGGGATGACTGTATTTTATTTCACGCTGTTCGACGTTAGAAGGTGGACTCACTTTCTATCTGTCCTGTGGTTGGGAGTCTCAGTCAGTCTCTCAGGCCAGTCGGAGCCTTCCAGGAATAGTCTAGTAAGTCCTCCTTCGGTGTCTTTTCCCAGCCCTTTTGCGTTGCCCAATACCCCATTCTGTTTCCCAGAGCCATCACAGGAGCCCCACCTTCCCACAAGCAAACCAATCACCAAACCTCAGCGTGCCTCTAAATGACAGCTGAATACAGGGGAATCCCAGCCCACAGTGACTCAGTAATGCCCGAGTGTGACCACATGCATCAGCAAACAGAACCCAGAGGAAAATTACAAGAGAGAAGGAGGACTTCAGACAAACAGGTATTGAAATGAGCACTTTCAGGGAGAACTGTCTCATATCCTGGTCTGCTGACATTTTGGCCATTTTGCCTGCAGGTTGTTGAGTCTTTTACTAGAAAACTGTACGTACTGTACATACAGTAAATATATAAACTGTAAATGTGACTTTCATATGCAATATACAGGCTCATATATTCTGTCCTTAATCAGGTAAGTATAATCCAAATTCATAAGTGTTGTTGACTGTTGATTGAAATGTTTGAAAACATTTTTCCCATTTTTGTCTAAGATTAGACTAAGACACCCTACCACCAGAACAAATTATCCCGACAGAGCTTGCTCTATAAGCTGTCAAACAGATTTAAGACAATTAAGTCTCAAAGTCCTTGCTAGTCATCAGAGAAACATCAGATGTCTAGAAGCTTTGGCAAGTGGAAGCACAGCGCCAGCCAGCATGAGGGTTCATACTTTTCTGTGAATAGGCATAAAGGGTTAGCACCAAGAAACTGTTGGGCAAAAAGCTGGTGTACAGGTTTAATGACCTTCAACTAGGATAATAATATGGGCCGCAGCAGTACAAAGGGCCCAAGGTCAGCCAGAGATAAGGAAAGAGTTCCTATTTATGGAAATATGTCTATATACCCAAGATCATACTACATGTGTAGTGTAAGGAGGCTGATAATGTGCACTGCATGACTCTCCCTTAAACCGAATGCTTGTAGCAAATGTTGAACTGCCAAAGAGAATGAAGGCAAGAAAAATAACAATAGACATTTTCAGCAAACTACAAATAATTTTAAGGAATGAATCATGTTTTCCGTCATGCATTTCAATAGAACCGCATTAGACACTATTCTTTATTGTACTGGCTCAGCATACTTCATTTCACAATTATAATGTGGTGTTGAGTGTTTTGCTAAAGCCCATACATATTCTATGACAGAGAATATTCTTAAATATGAACTCTACATTCTTAAATATGAATGTTTACATCGTAGCATGGAGGGTTGACTTTGAAATTCATTTTACTCTATGCAACTTAAAAATAAGTTAATACACTTGGCAACTAGTGATAAGATTATATATGTAATTGCTTGTATTCTGAACGAATCAACAATTTTTAACTTTATGTTTTGGGAAATATCACTATTTCAAACACATTTAGGCATTAAAAAGGAAGGAAGGCTGCACACCTTTTTTACACAGCCTGATAAAACTACACAACACTTGATACCATTGTAAGTTTGACTGAAAAATCAAATTGTCTTGATTTTTTTTACTCCTAAAGGAGAGCATTACAATTCTGTACTGTACCTGAACACTTATTTATTGTAGAATTTTGAGCAACTCTTTTTGTTATCTGGAAAGTCTGGGTAAAATATAGTTTCTCAACCAGCAGGAACTTCAGTTGTTGAATTTAATAAAATCCGAGGTATTTGCAGATACCGCAGTGAGATGTTCTCGTCCACAGAGCACGGGTTAGAGGGGTGTTCAGGACTGGCCCGAAGGGCAGAAACAGAAGCCCCAGCAGGTGCACCTCCAGCCAGGAAGGGAAGACACATTGCGTAGTCCTTCCACAGGAAAGCATGAATCATACATGACAGACAGCCAGAGGGGAGGGGCGGGGGTGGAGAGTGAGGGTGGTGGACAGGCCAGAAGGGGCCTGCGTTAGCGGAGGGCAGAAAGGCAAAGAATGCAAAGACATTCCATTGTAAAATGAAGCAGTGTCAGCGTGAACTCAGATCTCCACATATGGAGTTTATGCAAGACATATGCATGCAGTCTGATTATTCACACGTGAGCAGAACAGCAGGAAAATGCCAGGGAAAATCAGACAATGGAGAGAAAGAAAGCAGGGACCACACCAACTTGAAGACGAGGCACGGGAAACTCTGAACACTCAGCTTCACCGTAAATTCTTCTAAATTTAAAGGGCACTGCAGTTTAGAAAGCTGGAAGTGTGTGAAATCCCGAATTTCGCCACCTCATCTTTATTTAATGTCCTGCAGATTAACAGTCGGGGTTATCTTACCCTTGGACATTCATGTTTTAGGTGTTGAGGACATTGCAACTAAATTCTAAAACAGCTGGAAGCAGCTGGCAGGAGACTTTATGGGATCCCAGCATTCCAGTCCAGAACTCGTGTGTGGCAGTATTGTCAGTACACAGCACACACCACAGTGACTGGACAGCTGCATGTGTGGAAAAACAGTTCTGGTTTCTATAGAGGCTCATTCAACAAAACAGCATTGTTACACTTCTTGTGTGTCTGTTTATTCCGATTATAAATCATGCTTGATGGTGGATCAATCCAAATGATAACATCTAATGCACTTTATGACCAAATCATTAACTAAAACTTAAAAGCTGACATCATCGACCTACCCAGCTGAGTTTGTTTTGTTGGCAGAAGTATTAGTTTTTCCTGGTGTACCTTGGAAACTGTTGTAATCATCTAAGTGCCCGCTTAAGCGATAAGAGGTGTTACAAATGAGAGGAGGGCATTCAGTCCATTCTGTCTGTATGGTGGTTACTAGCTAATTGACTCAAGGATGTCTTCCAGCTGTTTCTTGAAAGACGCTAGGTTACTGGCTTCGACAGCTTGACTTAGTGGCTTGCTCCATACAGTACTTTAACATAATATAGGTTGATTTAATAACCCTTCACATAAAGAAGTGTCTCTTATTCTCAGTTTTAAATACGCTTCCACACACAGTAGTTTCCACTGGTGTCCCCTGGTGTGTGCATTACTGTTCATTCTGTGTTACTGTTCATATTACACAATAACCTAGAAGAAGTCTTACTAGTGCAATGTACAATTTGAACATAACATTGCTTGATTGACACCTTCTGCTTTTAAATATACAGTATATTCTTAAATTTTTCTTGTCTTTTTGTTTCAATACATTGTCTAGATGTTCCACCTCCTGGTTTCAGGTGAAACAAACCTGCTTTTCTCGTCCTTGGTGGTATAGTCTTGAGGGTTTATATCTAAGACTGGCTAAAGTGGAGCTGCTTTTACTATGGTGACAGTAATGGGCATACACAGTGATCCGCCACAGCCTGGCTGTTAGCTCAGGTATATTCGATATAGCATGAGAAAACATTCAATGCACAATTACAGACAGATAGAAGGACAAAGTTAACAAATACACTATTCACTGCCCATATCCTTCCATTCAACCATTATCATCCATTATTCCTGGCGAGAGGCTGCAGCAATCCAGCGTCTATTCTGGTGGCACAGGACACAAGGCATGGGTACACCTTGGACAGGATGCCAGTCCATTGCAGGGCACACCCAAAGTCACACAGGGCCAATTTACCCAGCCAGCACGTCTTTGGAAGGTGGGAGGAAACCTGCTGCAAGCCCATGAGACCACAGGAAGGCCATACAGACTCCGCACAGAGGGTGCCCCAGTGCATAAACGAACCAAGAACCCAAATCCTTTGAATCAATCAATCAATCAATCAAGGTTTATTTATCAATGCACGAACAGTACAGCATACAGCGGTGTTGTCGGCAATGAAATGCTTTATCCGCGAGCTCGTTAAGAGGGATAGGAGAGTAGAAGGACAGAAGTTTATAGGAATTAGGTTAAGACTAGGACACAATAATTTATACAATTGCAATTAACAATACAATTTACAGATTGTGCGAAAGTAACACAAGGAGATATGGTATGATAGGAGGTATTTAGCGCGGCTCATGAGAGTGCAAAGTGACAGGAGGGCACCGGTGCACCCTATCAGTTCAAGTGGTTGCCTATTCGCCAGTGGCTGTTTGGGTAACTGCAGGCGTCTGCTGTGATTGGCTGTTTAGCAGTCTTATTGCATGGGGGAAGAAGCTGTCACGAAAGCTGTTGGCCTTGGTCGGTATACTTTGGTACCATTTTCCAGATGGTAGTAGAGAGAACAGGTTGTGGTTAGGATGACTGGGGTCCCTGAGGACAGACCCAGCCTTCTTGAGGTATCTAACAGAGTAGATATCCTCGATGTCTGGTAGCACGCAGCCGGTAGTGTTTTGAGCCAGTTTCACCACCCTCTGGAGTACCTTGCGCTCTCGGGCCATTCCAGTTACCATACCAGGCAGTGATGTAGCCAGTTTCAGTGGTGCACCTGTAGAAGTTGGTCAGGATGTGTGAAAGCATGCCAAACTTGTTTAGTCTGCGGAGAAAGAATAGTAGCTGCCGTGCTGTCTTGGCTACAAGGTTGGTGTGGTGGGTCCAGGTTAGATCATCTATGCTGTTGACACCTTGGAATTGTTTAAATATAGCACTCTCGGGTTCGCATGGGTATGCGCCCTCACCGCTGCCGCCTCAGGTCGGCCCCCCCACTGCTGGGGACTCGAACCCGGGCCTCCGGCATCACTCAACAGGCACCCAGCCAGTTGAGCTAAAGGGAAATCTCCTCTTAGCCTGATGGCTGCGGTCCCTGCTTTCACAGGGAAGGGTGGTAAGCCGGCTCGCACAACCTGCAATGTCGGCCTTAATTTGTTACAATATATTGGAAATCATTTCCAAAATTTCCTATTCAGAGTCTTCGGATTCATTCATTTTTTTTAACATGAAAATTGGTTGTACTCACATACTGTATAAATTCAGTACTCAATACTGCAGTTGAACTCTATATACAGATGTTGATGTGACGTTATGTCTAGTGGAAATGTATAGAGAAACGTGTGAATAGTTCAGATGGGGAGCTGCATCAGCATGCATAGGCTGCAAAGGAACAAGTAAAGGTTTATTCATTTATTCAAAGGTGTATTCAAACATTTGACCTTGCTTAAAAGTCTGCCCTCTGCTGGCAATAATGTGTACACTTACTTTAATTGCTGCGTCTTGGATACATCACTCTAAAATTTTCAGAGCATTGGAAAGGATACAAATGAGAGGAGACCGTTCAACCCATCTAGCTATTTGATCCAAGAATCTCAACCAGCTGTTTCTTGAAAGAAGCCAGGCTAATCGACTTCAACAGCATGGCTGGAAAATTGTTTCATACAGCTTTCTTAATGCTTTGTACCGGGTCTTGTCTCCTGTTCTTGGTTTCAAATGCACTTCCGAGTATATTCCAGCTGTGTCCTCTAAGTTGTGTTTCGCTGTTGATACTGAGGAGTGGGTTGACTCTGTCAGTGCCGTAGAAGACTTCGAACACTTGGATCAAGTCCCTTTAGAATATGTTGTTTTCATGATGAACAAAGCTTCAGTTCCTTCAGCCTGTCAGTGTTGGACGTTTCCTTGAGCCCTGGTTGCTCTTCTCTGGGGAGATTCCAGAACTGCATCATCATCTTTTTTTTTTTTTGCAACATGGAGACAAAAATGTTCACCATATTCTAAATGAGGACTTACTTGCATGTTGTACATCTTTAACATAACATCCCTTGATTTGGCAGTCCACTGAAGCTCAGCAGGTGTGAGCCTGGTCAGTACCTGGATGGGAGATTTCCTGGGAAAAACTAAGGCTGCTGCTGGAAGAGGTGTTAGTGGGGCCAGCAGGGGGCGCTCACCCTGCAGCCTGTGTGGGTCCTAATGTCCCAGTATAGCGATGGGGACACTATATGGTAAAATGGCATCATCCTTTGGATGAGACATAAAATTGAGGTCCTGAACACAAGTCAGGATATTAAAAATCCCAGGGCTTTTTGCGAAAAGAGTAGGGGGTTACCCTGGTCCCCTGGCCAAGTTTCCCATTAGCTTTTGCCTGCCTCTTAATAATCCCCATCTCTGAACTGGCTTCATCTCTGTGTTCCCCTCCCCACTGAGAGCTGTTAACCATAGATCCTAGCATTCTGTTTACTGTTCCAATGCTCTCCAGGTTAGAACCCGAAAGAGGATTTACTGTACAATAATTTACTACCATTGGAACTCTAAAACCATATAAATATCCAGTCATTCATCAACAAAAAAAAATCCTGGTAGGAGTCCTAGCAACCCAGAGTGCATCCTGGAAACCTAGGTGGCAAGGTGATATCATATAGCCATATATCATATACACAGACATTCAGTATCTGTGTGTATTGTAAGCAGAGGCTGGTTAAAGCAGGAAACAATTAGTTGAGTTAGGCATGATGAGAACCAGGAAACACTGTTACCCTTGGGGAAGTGGAGGGGTGCAGAGCAGTTTAATATTCTACAGGTGGCTGTAAGAGGTGAAGAATTGTTTTAACAAATCTGAACGTCAGCCAGAACTGTCTACAGACATAAAAATACCGAACACCCCATAGTGCCGTCTTCTCCCCAGGAGAAACTTGCCGATGTTGCTAGGCACCAGATATGTAAGTAGGTACAGTGTTGGGCTGAAACAACGGAAGAGATTCTTTCCACGGATCAGAGAGAGCGGAGAATTGGGAGGACCGGGCTATGGAATTTAGGGAGGCCTGGATGGGATTAATGAATCATTCGGTCATCCAGGAGAGGCCTTCCTGTCAGGGAGCTGACATCCAGCCGGAGAAATTCACAGGAGAGCCATTTCTTGTTGCGTGTGATGTTGGAATACCTCTTCAGCTCAGTACAGCCAGACTGAAGGCGGTGAAGAGAATAGCAGGGACCAGCTAGCGTTTCCTGTTAATCAACCGTATTAAAACAGAAGCACGTGTTTCATTGTTAAGGGCCTCTAATTTAATCTTGTTGACCTATAGGAAAACAAATGCTCCAGCCATACACTAGTTAAATTCAATTTTTCCAAATTCAAGGATGAATTTACAAGGTGATGTCAGCTTGTTTTTCACTCTCCAAGTATTCGAGCACTTTGTCATGTTATTTCCACACAAGATAAACCACTTTGGTTTGAATACTTACAAATATTTGTAATGAGTACTCAAAAGGCTGCATAATAACAAAAATTGCAGAGTTTGAAAAATCAAAATATAGCAATTTAATTAATATAAATATGTATCTGTTAATCTTGTGTAATAATCTGTGCCAGACCTATCTAACATTGTTCCTGTTTTTTAGCAAGTTGCATTGGTAACCTTTATATGACAAATGTCTCCAAGCTGGAAAATTTACTCAGGCATCATAACGTTTGAACTGTTAATGAAATGTTTTACATTACCTAGACAGATCTTCAGCTCCTTAGGCTGAGAGTTCCCTTAATTGAACAAGATATTACAGTATATACTCTAGGGTAGGGGTGTTAACCCTGGTGTCCTGGTAAAATTTCCCATTGGTCTTTATCAAGCATGGCCTCCTAATAATTCCCATCTATGAACTGGCTTCATCACTCTGTATACTGGTGCACTAGGGCTGCTGTCGCATCATCCAGGTGGGGCTGCACACTGGCAGTGGAGGAGGGGATCCCCATTACCTGTAAAGTGCTGTGAGTGGAGTGTCCAGAAAAACGTGCTATATAACTGTAAGGAAAAATGATTATATTGAATTTATTAATAACTTTTCTTTAGGAAAGAAGGATGTATGGTGCTTTATGACCTGTACAGCTTACTGTATAGGGACTCTCCATATCCACGGTTGCAGATTCCTGATCCAAACATATTACAAGAATGATTGTACTGTCACATCTGAACACTGAACATCTGCCACACCCCCTGCTTTTCTGTAAGGAGGATAGTCGGTTCCATCTGGTTTCATACTGCATGTTTTGAGCTTTCCTCTGGGCGCACCTGTGATCCAGAGACTCTCCTGTGATTTATTGTACTTTGTTGGCTGAACGTGGGTATTAAAAATAAAACAGCTGCCTTCACTGAAAAGCAGGAAGGGTGAGGTGATTCACAGGGCCTTGTGATAAAATCAGCTATATAAAATAAAGTAAACATATCTGTGATAACCTTTATTGCTCTGTAAAAGAGTATTGTAAATGACATTTAGAATTAAATTCGTCTAGGGTGGAAATCTCTATGGTTCTGAGTTTCTGGTGTCCTACAACAAATCCCAGCGCAGAAGAGAACTAAGCCCACTTTAAAATCAGAAGGTCACCAAGAACAATACCAATGAGGTATTTGTGTGTCACAAAGACTACCGACTACTAGCTCAGAGGTTCCACCACCAAACCAAACTCAAGGATAACTTCATGACTCCAAGTTTCAGAAATTGTGACAGGTTTTTTGGCTGTTGCATCAGCTAAAATCATGTGACTGAAGATTTCCTAGTGCTGCAGGCTGTTGTGAAGTTTTCTGATGAATATTAAGAGCTTAACAATGGTTACAAATGAGAGGAGACATTTAGCCCATGTAGCCTATTTAGACACTAATTAATTCAAGGATCATATCCAGTCATTTCTTGAAAGAAAGTGTAGCCGAGATAGTTTGAACACAGTGACGTCATCGCCCTCCCTGCGCGTAGCATGGACCTCAGCCGCCTGGGTTGTTGGAGCTCTCCTTTAGCTCATGCAGCTGGTGCTCTGTTGCGTTACACCGGAGACTCGGGTTCACACCCAGGTGTTGCAGGATGAACTGGCGGGGTGGAGTGGCAGGGGCACTGGCATGAGCCTGCGTGGGACTGTGTTGGTTATAAAAGCAGGGTGTGGGCTTCAACAACATAATGAGGCAGTCTGTTCATACTGTACTCTCACAAACCTTTGGGTAAAGTCTCCCGTTTGTGGTTTTAAACGCTCTCACTGTTTCTTCCAATAACTTTTTTCTCTGACTTGACTTGACTGATCACTGCCTTTGAGGATTTTAAATACAGGTCCCATTAGTTTGACTTATTTACTGAGAGTATTCATTTTTATGCTCTCAGTATGAACAGATATGTGCACTTACTGGATCAATCAATCAGCATGCCTTGTGTGGTCATCTTTTTCATTTCAAGTTGTGAAACCAATGCCTCCTTCGAATGCTTCGACACCCGACAGTCACTGGGTTGGGAACTCTTGACATCTTGTGGGAAGAAACTGTCTCACGAATTTCCAGGTTCAGAGACAGTTTCTTCCCACAAGCTGTCAGATTACTGAACTCTACCCCTACCACTGACACTGAGGTTTTTTATAAATTGTATGTTATTTAACTTGTTGCTGCTGCTGTTCTGTGTTGATGTTTTTGGTGATTCCTTAATGTCTCTGTATTGGAGCATACATGCAAATAAGCAATTAATTGCACTTGTGCATATGACAAATAAACTGAACTGAACTGAACTCTTCATGAAAGCTGTGAGGGTGAGCAGAAATGACCAAGTGAATCCCTGTAAAATGGCAGTAGAGTTCAACTCCAATTAGATTTAGGACTGATCACTTCCAAAGTAAAAAAAAAGAAATCTTGATAAATTTAAAAATAATGGAAGATTTTTTCTGAGCCAGGCATGGTAAAATATGATAGATTACCAGTGATTATTTTAGTCAGAATTTACAGCTTGTCACTGGTATATTCCAGTGGTTCTCAGAGCTGGTCCTGGAGTATTCTTGTGTCTGCTGGCTTTTGTTCCAGCTGGGCCCCTAATTAACAGTACTAATTAGTCGCTGTTATTGCACTCCTTGGTGGTTTAAGCTTTCTTGTGCATTGTCCTTGGTTTCAGTCATACCCCTGTTAAAGTGCATTATTTAAAACATCAGCACTTTACGTAGTCCCTCCTCAGCTTGCCAATTAAAAATTTGCTCCCATTTCTGACTGAATAGCTTTTAATAGTCGATTAATTAATAATGAACAGATTAGTGGGAATGGGGAATGACACTGTACTGGATAATCCCACAGTGAGTCAGTGTTTTCCCTTCTGCTTAGATAAATTGGTTATATTTCAGCTGGCGCACCTGAATGAGGGCGCTAATTGAAACTCACTCATGGGCATGAGTGGTTTCATACCATTTAGAAACGTCGCTCTGCTGTAAAAGAGCTGAAAGCAACCCAACAGGAAATTGAAATAAATTCGCCTGTTTGCTTTGACTTTAGTGAAAAAGAGAAGACAAAGGGGTCGCCAAGGATCAGGACTTAGAATCACTGGTAAATTGGATTTAGAATGTGTAAGTGGTGCAGTGGTTAGCACTGATGCCGTACAGCCCTGGGTTCAAGTCTGGACCTGGGCTGCTGTCTGTGGGGAGTTTGCAGGTTCTCTTCTTGGTCATGTGGCTTTTCTCCAGATGCTCCAGTTTTCTCCCATAGCCCAAAGACATACTGGCGCGTTAATTGGCTTGTACTTCTGGGGAAATGTGCCTGTGTGTGAATGTGTGAGTACGTGCATCTGTGGATCTGTGTCTGTGTTTTGTGTGCCCTGTGATGGACTGGCGTCCTGACCAGGGGGTATCCTGCCTTGCACCCATTGCTTGCTGGGACAGGCTCTGGCTCCCCCACAACCCTGAAACTAAAGGAAGCTTTGAGAAAATGGATGGATCCATCATAGAACATGAAACACATCTCACCACTGCATGATCACCATCCTTAGCCTATCAGTTTGAAAATGTCATAAGGTACATTCGTTCACAACTAGTGATAAAAATGTTCGTTAGGAAAGAGGACTTTCTTTGTACAATTTTGTCATTCTTGAAATGTAAAATTCTTTTCACTGTTAACTATTACTTGTCATAACAAGATCACTTTGCAGGGCAAGATGTCTATCTGTTAAAAGAACACTATGGTCTTTCACAGTGAAAGGACAGGCAGTTGAATAATGATACATATGGGACACAGCAAAGACAAATTCAGTATCGTCTGAGGGAAATACAAAGTAACTGAGTCCATAATATATGCAAATGTATTAAACAAACACATCCAGTAAATTCTGGAACAAATACAGTCCAAGTTCTTTATTCCTCAAGTGTCACTAGATGTTGTGTTTCACGGCTTGAGGTACTCCAGTATGAAGACCTGCATGATCTTCATCAGGTTCTCTATGGTGGGCTGGTCAAGGTTCTGTTCGTTGTCCTCGAACGTGTGCCACACAGAAGGGAAGGGTGTGGGGATCAAGTGAAGAATTCGGACCCCTGTACAAGAGAGAGCCGAGACCCACCATGAGCTGTCTTTTTAAAAATGCTGCCTGTTATACTTGAGCATGTCCTTCCTGGCATTGCTGTGAAACAAGCAGAGTTAGATACAATCCCAAAACAACAATGCAAAGTAAATCATAGTCTGTTAGTATTCATTTGTGACTTGGATGTTTCATTTGTCTTAGTGTTTGTCAGTTAGTGTTTGTGTTGTTCATTTGTCAGGCAAACACTGACACATTATGCAAGCAAGAGTTTACCTGCCAAGCCTTAAAGACTTTTTGAGCAGATATCACTTAAAAGAAGAGAAACTTCAGAATTTATATATATATATCTCATTTGTACTGTTACATGTTTACTAATCACATGCGAATGGTCTTCATGTGCTTATTGAAGTATATCTGCCAACATTTCATGAACACAGAGAGACAGAGATAGGTGTAATAAAGTGGGTGGGTGCTGGAGCAGCAGTACGACTGCAAATGAGCACACAGCTTAAGGGACAGACAGTTACCTCTGTTTAAAAAGGGCTTGTGGTCGTCCTCCACCAGCCCCACAGGCAGATTGGGCCAGAAGTACTCCACCTCCATGGGGTGGCTCTTGAGCAGCTTCATCCCGTGCAGCCTGCGCTCTGTCACACACACAGAAACCCACCCGGACCGTCACTCGAGCCCACTGCCGAGCCAAAGCAGCCCGTCTTCATAATCACGCAGAACGACCAGATTCAGCACTTCAGAGTGTGACCATCGCGGTTCAGTGGGGGCACCACCCCACCAATTCGTCCCACAACACCTGGGCACGAACCTGGGTCTCCGGCGTAACGCAACAAGGAACCAGCCGCATGAGCTAAAGGAGACCTCCCCCAGCCCAGGCGGCTGAGGACCCCGCTACGCGCAGGGAGGGCGATGATGTCACCGAGTCCGACCTAGCTCCGCTACAAGAGCACAGAGCTTAAATGCCACTAGAACACGTTCAAGCAAACGCAGGTGTGAGTGCATCAGGAATGCAGCACAGCGGTCTTATTACAAACAAACATCTGCCTTGCAGCCTGTCCGGACACACAGACACATCTGACGCTCATGTGATCATGTAAGGTCATCCTTCAGGGATTAAGGAGGGACCCACCTATGTTCTGCAGCCTGCTGAGCCACCTGACGGTGTTCGGAAACTGGCTGCCGAACCGTGGATTGGGAGCCCCAATTAAATCCAGCAGCACAAAGAGATCCTGATGGAACAGAATAAAAGTAAAAGCTGTGATTTACATAGCGAGGGATCTGTAGATATAGCTCTAGAGTGGGAGATTACAAGACAGACATGACCAGAGACTCTCATGATCATACAGTAACTAGGTGCCTCTGGCCAAATCCAATTCATACTACGTCTGTATCCTCTGTATCTCCTCTGTATACCTCATCTATATCTTCTGTCAGCAGCACAGCAATGCAGCCTATCTTGGAGACAAGACAGCACACAGCACACTTCTGGAGCCAGAAGGAGCAATTCATCATGCTACGTGCAGAGTCTAGTCTCCTGGTTAGACGTAATATTGGTCAAAACTAAAAGCACTCTATTGAGCATCCTGCTGCAGGCAGAGAAGACGAGGGGAAGCTGTTAACAAATGAATCAAGGAGAGGAAGTGCAGGTGAGTCTTCGGAGTGAATCGCGTGGCGGGAGACGTCCTGTTTGCCTTACAATGCCGTCCAGCTGGTTGGTGCCTTCGGAGGCGGGAGGGTGAGCAGTGTTCTCCATTCTCTGGGCCAAGTGCCGAGACCCGTACAGAGAGTCCGTGGAGGTCCACTGGTACAGAGCCTCCTCCCCGTCGAAGAAGATCAGCTGCAGGGAGAGGTCCGGGATCTCCGTCTTTCAGGAGAAAAATATGATTGTTTATCATCGGATGGGTGTTTAAAATGCTTCGATAGAATTTTACTTTTATACACTTCCCTGAGGGTTACAAGATGTATGCATACTGTAGCTCTTGTGGAAATATATTAACGAGCAAAGGTTTATTTCATGCTGAAAAGAAAAGAGAAGAGTCACAACGTTTCTGCTCTGGAGCCTTCTGCAGGCGCTACTTGAAATTCTCTCATAGATATGTTTGTGACCTCACATTTCTAGGTAACTTTTATGTTATATAAACTACATATGACAGTATGAAGAAATGTTTAGGCTGTTTTTGAAAAAAAAAACTATTTTTATACAAATTAGTTGGAGAAGTGAGAAAATCGGCTGCACTGATTTCTATATACTGTAGCTTCTTTTAAGTTTGCGCTGAGGTACAGTACCTGTATTTTCCAGACACTCTGCTTACAGCCTGAAGCGTTATATTTTTGACTACAGAGTGCTGCCACCTACTGGCCTTAAATATCCAATACATTTTTACTGTTCAACACCAGCGTGCAGTTAATTTCTTCTAATGATGAACAGTCTGTCAGAAGACCCTAGGATAGCTTAAACATTTTCATTTTAAAAATACTACACATGCAACTGCATTTATTACAAATAAAAACAGTTATAATTTATATCTACATGTCTCAGAGTACGGATTACTGACTGCCTTGGCTCCACATCAGAGCAGAATTAGAATTTCAGCTGAGGCTATATTGGGAAGCACCATGAGATCATTGGTTGTGGCAGAAGGTGTCATATAGTTGAATGTGGAGTTTTTCAGACAAGACTTATTAAGTTAAAGCCTTTCCCTAGTGAGTTCTGCAGTTCTGAAGTTCTGAGCCAAGTACAAATGTTTTTGGTTGAGATGAAACTCCCTCCTAAAGCCTAAGGCAGGCTGAGTCAATGAGCCACGAGGGTGTTTTTCTGTTTTTTTTCCCCCACAAACATACTTTCAGTAAAAAATGCTGTGGTTTCAGAAGTATTTTTTTCTTTTTCCAAAGCTAACTAGTCTTTTTTGCCCTCCTCTCCGGAACACTGTGTAGCTCTGTACTCTAAAGGAAGAGCAGAGAGCTGGAACAGGAGACGATTCTGAGAGAGAAACCTGTTTGTTTCTGTGTAGCCAGTGTCGCAGACTTCGGGATCAAACGAACACGCTGGTGGTATTGGTCACACAGCCCCCCGTTCTGTCCAGACACTTTCAGAGTGGGGTAAGAATCTCAAGAGGATCAGGAGGAAAAGCACTAAAGACCTCACAGGAAATATCTACAGGCTGCACTGGAGGTCAGACAGAGGCTGCACATGATTCCTTGCTGATCAGCCACGATCAGGGCTGATCAGTCACGATCACAATGTGACTGTGACTCATTTCCACGCTCAGTAAGAATTCAAGATACACAGAAGTTCCAGTAGGGATCTACATCAGCACGAAAGCTGTTCAGGAAAAACATAGGTTAATTCCACACTGAAAAGCCTAAACACAGCATTTCGGCCACTGAACCTTCTTCGGGTGGGAGAGTTACATAGAAGCACACCTCCGCACCTCCTCAACAGCCGAAACGTGTTTTTTCTTTTCTTTGACATTTCAGAAAGAAATTAACCTCCACAGGATGTTGACTTTAATGATCCACAGTGTGAATAGTTAGCTCTACAATCAAGAATCCTACAGATGGTAGGTGGGATCTATGGAGATGATTTAATGTCTATCGATTATGAGATATAACTGTTAGATCATTACAGTTTAATAAACAATATTATTTACACTTAATACATTTTAAAGTTAGTTAATACAAGGCTATATAAATATAAAGTCTACAATTTCATATTGAACTGCCGATTCGCATTGAGGGGTTATAACGAAAAATGTGAAATCCCAAAAATGTTTTAAAGTGACTGCAGGGTAACGCTTATTGAGATGCACTGAGATACCCTGGTCGCTTACACTTCTCAGAGCGTGGGAGACAGGGTGACGCAGAAACCCCGCCTAATCATAAGTGCAAAGTGTTCTAGCCTCTTCTCTTTCTACAGTGCAGGCCTGCACCACTCCACTTACAGCGTTCCCCCCATGCTGAGCCCTGTATCACCCGGTTGGGTTCAATCTTCAACTGTTTTGAAAAACTTTCCTTGTGCGTAAGAAGATGACGCTGACAGAGACCTGTAGGACCTGCTGGACAGCGCCCCCTGGAGGACCGGAGCTGGCCAGCCCTGCCGTCACGCCTCAGGCCAAACGTGTTCGAAATCTGTCAGGCCTGTGAGGCCCAGGGACCTCACCTTCAGTGCCCCTAACTCCTCATCCAAGGCCTGCGCCAGCTCCAGGAGCATGGCGCAGGGCACGGCAGAGTCTGTGGCCCCGATGAACTCCCGGCCGTGCCACTGCGGGGGAAAGTACTTGGAGTCGTAGTGGCAGGCCAGGACCAGGCGGCGCCGGGCCGAGGGGTTGAGGGTGGCGATGATGTTGGAAAAGGTCAGGTGTCCGTACGGGGTGTAAGCCTGGAACCTGTCCTCTTCTGTGTCCCAGCCGGCCTGGAGCGACCCCAGCCTATTTAGAATGTGCTGGAAAACAGTGGCGAGAGGCAGCTCACAGCACGTGGAGGGGGGGAGACGAGAGTCATGGTACCGGGCAGATATGAGAAACAATACAGGATAAGAAAACACAGTATAAGAAACCATGCCACATAAACAAACAAAACTTTGGTTTACAGTTGCGGCAAGAGGTGTATTAAGTAGATCGTTTCAGTAAAAAAAATCGAATGCAGGACCAGCTACAGACACCCACCTTTTTTATAAGTGCCTTGACCAAACAGGAATGACGAGAAGCTTTTCTTTGCATACTGCTCACTTATTTTGGCAGGGCTGTCCTACCACAGAGTCACTGCTGCTGCTGCTACTACTCAAAAAAACGTACGTGGGCTCAGTCAGACAAGAAAAACACAGATTGTTCTCTCGCCACTAGGGAATTCTAGGATTACTCCTCCGACACAGGCACTGAGCTGCGGGGAACAGTCAAACTTAAAATATGCGAGAAGGCCACGTGGTTACCGTTAATCCATCCCTTTTCTAAAGCCACTTCACCCAATTCAGGGTCACGGGGGGGAGCCAGAGCCTGTCCTGGCTCAAGGCAGGGTACACCCTGGACAGGACGCCAGTCCACCACAGGGCACACACAGACACAAACACACACACACCAGGGCCAGTTTACACAGAAGCCAATTAACCTACCAGTAGCGTCTTTGGACTGTGGAAGGAAAGCGGAGCACCTGGAGGAAAGCCACACAACCACAGGGAGAACACAGAAACTCCAGACAGAGAGCTCTCCGGGTCTGGGATTAATCCCATGGCCCCAGCGCTGTGAAGCAGCAACACCAGCCACTGCACCACCAAGCCGCCTGTTTACCATGAATCGTTTGGAAGATGAAATCAATATTAATATAACAATCTGAATAATGTTAGTGCTACTGTTGGCCCTGTACTTTTCACTCTGCCACAGGGCGGGCTGAGGAATTCCGTAGAAAACCCGTTCTCCCGGATTGCGCGGGGCCCTGCGTGGGACTGACCTGGCGCACAGTCTCGCTGCCTGCGGACCCTGGATACCGCTGGACGAGCATAGGCCGCAGGTCTCCCTCCCACATGCGCGTGACGTCCAACTGGGACAGCACGCGCGCGATCTCCGCAGGGCTCAGGACTCTCGGCTTGTGGTAAAGCTGGAGAACCAAGGAAGAGAAGAAAAAAATAGCCGGAGGGACACTCAAAACTTTCAAGAGCCCTGAGGGCGCATCAGTGAAAACGTTCTAGTGATCAGGCTGATGTCACGGACGTCCAAAGGGACTAACCGTGGAGAGCAGGAGAGCGGAAAAAGACCCATATGCGTAGCGGCGAGACGGGAAAAAGGCCCGGGCTCGTTAGTGCAAAGAGTTCAGGAGTGCCGTATAGAAACCTGTGCCCTCAGGGAGCGGATGTGGGGCGACCTGGTGCTAGGCGGGTCTCAGGACATCCGAACGTCAATGCTGAGCGAGGGCAGAGTGCAAGACCCGGAAATATATAGCCCAAGGGAAAGAGAGGGACCAGAAGGACAGCAGGCAGGAAACTAGGGACAGGACAGAGAAGGAGCACCCTCTGGCTGCAGAGGGCGTGACAGCTGAAGGACATCCCGATTCCACACAGGCTGGATTTCCACACGTTCCGGCTCCGGGAGTCTGTATTGACCGACAACCTGTTCTTTTCCCACTTGACTAGGATTTAGTCATCAGCTTTAATTTAAAATGGAAACTACAACGAGCATCTGGAACTAATAAAAAGGGGGGGGGGGAACATGTAAATACATCCACATAAATTACAGTATGTCGAATGGCAGTTTTGGAAAATGTAGCATTGTAAATTGAGTATTTTAAAGATATTTAGTCCATGACAGTTTAAATAAGGAATTACAATGTAAACCTAAATCCTAAATTTGTCTTAGTTCCATAGGCTCCTCAGTTAAAATGTAACTTACCTTCTTCAAAGTACTCAAGACTTTCAGCCTTTCCTGTTACTTTGCAATGAATCCTGCTGTGGTTAAGTAAGTAATATGTGATGGGATAAAGACCTTCCTTCACTGTAAGGAACTTACACGGCAATTATGATTGTTGCAATTACCACCATCCCTGAGCTCAGACATCAGTTACAATGAATTGTGAACCGCATTCTTAAATGCAGGACATTTAGTGTGCACCTACAGTGTAATTAACTTACATCTTAATGTTTTAAACAGATGCGATGCTGACTGAGTCTCTTTCCCAGCTCTGAAAATGTGTCAGCCTTAGATTGGTCCTGGATTCAGTCCTAGTTTCCAGGTCAGGAATCCCGATGCGCTCTCTGATTCAAACCTTGCATTTGAGGCTGTTTTCTGTTAACATTTTTCCACCTTCACAACAGTACTCATATCCTTTCA